>NC_135662.1:56481450-56643950 GCF_964188315.1 Podarcis muralis | reverse complement strand
TATATTATGTTAGACATATGCATACCGGAGTAAGTTCCCAGTATATGTGTTTAGGGTTGAAGTACAGATAGTGTTTAAAGGAGAATGTTGCAACTAATTCATATGGCCATTTTTGAAAGAGCCAAAGTGGTTTAGAGTACCGGAGTTGGATGAGGGAGGTGTAAACATAAATTCTGCTCCGCCATAAAGCGGAACAGAAGGTAGCTTTCAACAAGTCACTCTTTCTCCCTCAGTCTAACTTACCTCACAGGGTTGTTGAGGATAAATTGGAATAGGCACACATCCCTAAGCTTTGTGGAGGAATAGTATATCAATGTGATAAAATAGTATTTTACCAATGCGATAAAATAATATTTTCAGAAGTCTGAGAAAGTATTATTTTTCTTTCCAAAATTAAAATCCATATTCTGATACTTTACAATTATTTCTCCAGATTACCTTTGACCCAATCACTTAGGTAATAGGAAATGAATGGAAAACTAAATTCCATGTGGTGCTCTTATTACTGAGACTGTATTTACCTTTTAATTTCTAGTCTACTGGCACCAACATGAGAGATGCTTCTTCCAGCCTATTTAAAATGAGAGATAATGAAACTGATATTTTTTAAAAACTGCTTTTACAATACTTCTAAAAATCATCATAACTTTCAAAAAAATTTTATTAAAGTTTCATCTGAAGTAAGCTCTTGATACTGGAAATATTCAAAATAACTCACTAACAGGAAAGGTGCATCGATTTCGGAGCACAGACAGTTTATAGAAATTAGATGATTCTAAGGATTCCCTACTTACGTTCCACAAAAGGTTAACAGAATTCACTTTCATTAAAGGTTTAGAATCATAATATGCAGTTTACTCTGCACATTCCAACGAATTTCACGATCATCTAAAAGTACGTATCTTTAGTCAATCCACTGAGACGTACCTATAAATACTGTTTTACACTGAAACAATCATCTGCAAAAAAGAATTGTACAAAAGAAAAGAACAGGGCATATTGAGGCTTCTGAAAATTTATAACAAGAAATAAAAGAGTGCAATAATGTAATACACAGTGATGCAGTTTGTTATTAATTTTCTCTCCTGCTTTTTGATTATTCAAATCAAAATCCCCATGGAGCCAGCCTTTCCCATCAATTTTAAAAAGAATTTGCTCATGTCTTTGATGGAAATAGCCCATAACAACAGTTTTTGCCTTAAACATTCAAATGCTGCTTACACATGTCTCTCTGGGACAAGTTTAAACTCTGATCATATTCAGTACTCACAACCTTATCTTTTTATTTAAAAAAAGCCAAAAAGATGTCTATTTCTATTAACAGGAATATACTTTTGAAATTACCTGTTAATTTACAGTGCACTATTTCATCTCCAATTTTTTATTAGCTTATTCTGAGAAAGTTTCTTACATTCTGATTGTAAACTAGTTTGGGTTCGGTCTATGTGAGAGATTCAACGAGTTGATGTGGAGAGAATATATCTGTATTCATGTCATACGCATCCAAATCCACAGCCATAGTTCAGTCAAAATATTTGGATTAAAGCCAATGAGAATCTAAGGTGTGCCTGGATTGTGGACTGGGTTCTAGACAGGGAATGTCAGTGAAAACTGGTACTCCAGTAATTCCAGTTACCTGCATGGAGCAATACTACTATAAGTAGCTACCAAATTGCCTTTAAGGGTCAAACGTTTAGGTACAAAGCAATTCATTCCTATATGAAACATATACATCTCTGCAGAGAGGGAGATGAGAGATGGAGCAAAGGAGGGAGGAAGAGGGGGGAGCCAATATGCCCCCAATTTTGGCATATTTCCCCCTGTGTACAAAGAGGTTTAGCACACCATGTCCCAGCATCTACTAGAGCAAGCTGTATTTGTGCAGTTTGCAAGTAGTACAAGTTCTCCATTAGAATCAGAAGGGCCTAACAGAAATGCAACAGGGACTGTATGCCTTCCCATTATTAAGGAAGAATCCTACATGTTAAGAATAAAGAAGAACCAAAATCCTAAAATATGCACTATTTGCAGGGGGTAGTACTAAAACAAATGTCACACCCGCTTTTACTTGCCGCTACTGGCCATGCAGTGTTTGAATTTTGAGGACGACGCTCTCTAACCCTCAAGAGCCAACTTTGCTTTTTCTTATTCCCCTACCTGCTCTCAAATATTTTTATGTGAACAGGCATGAATGGCCGTCCGGCTTATGTTCCTGTATTTCCTCAAATAAATGGCACAGAAAACTATTCTACTCTGAGTAAGCTTTGTCTCCGTATTCTAATTTTGCAAACAAGACCCTTTACAATTATCATTTACACAGACCATGACAATTTACGTACAATTTAAAATAGTATTCTCTGAGGAAATCCTGTTCTTAATGCTAATTTTGCTTCCCACGGCATCTTAAACTTTTCTGTCAATTTCACAATGGGCATTGGTTATCAACAGGGTAATTTGTTATTGTAGTATGATAAATATTTTTACTGTTGTCATTAATATGCTTTACATGACTTATTCACCTGCTGTTGGTTGTAAACCAAGGAACTACAGAAACATTGGGGTGGATTCAAAAATGGTAATGCATGGAGGAGATGCTTCACAATCAATGAGACTTAAGTTGGTCATGTCTAACTTAAGACCCACCGATCTCAGTGAGTCTACTCAGAGGATAATTTAAGTTCAATTCACTATGCATTATTTCTACACTATTCAAAGTGATAAATGAATTGTAACAAAGTGAATCCATTCAGCATACAAATGATGAAAAATCTTACATTAATTTTGAAATACTCATTTCCCCCCAAAGGAAAAAATCCTTACTAGCAAACTTGAAGATACAATGGAAATAAAAGCTTTAAAACGGAAAACAGGTTCATGCAAGTATGATATACCTTAAACTATGGACATTAGCCAGTTTCCAACTAATTAAACTTTCTGATTCTCAATGGCTACTCAAATAAAGACCGGCAGGTTGTACACATTCAGATTGTCGGAATGACAAAGTATTTTTCCGCAGTGTTTTCAAACATAACTTTACTTATCAAAATCTATTTTGTGTCAGTATAAATGCTCAGTTATCTTTTAATGTGCATGTTCCTTAACTGAACAGCTATCAACATCTAATATCATTCATTCACTATAGATAATTAATACTACTCTTTCGCTTTAGCTATGTTATCTCTTAAAATAAACATCACATTAAAAAATAACTTTTATTTTCTCTCAAATTAATTCTTTTTAACTCTTTTTATGATAGCTTTGAATCCCATAAAGAAAGATGAATTATCACATACTGATCCCAAGCTGTGAAACAGGAGGAGACAAATAGAGACCCCTACTGTGTTTAACAACGTAGAAGAAATTCCACACTCAATAGAAAAATTTCTACCCTTTTTCCACAGGCCACATAAACTGATAATATGAATGTGAACAGTGGAGGGCACTATTGCTATGCAAAACTTTGCGTTGACCCGGTATACTTATTTTGATCTATTCAGTGGCCTAAATTTCACTATTTAACAGCCACCTGTGGCACAGTCACTAACTGCTTTCTGCTTAAAACAAATGCAACATCCAGCCAGC
Organism: Podarcis muralis; assembly: GCF_964188315.1. Taxonomy (NCBI): domain Eukaryota; kingdom Metazoa; phylum Chordata; class Lepidosauria; order Squamata; family Lacertidae; genus Podarcis; species Podarcis muralis. Next base: position 56,640,368 of record NC_135662.1, on the reverse strand, counting down.
CACTAGGCTAGGGCACTTCTTTGCACATATACACAGCAAACACCTTACATTTTGTTTTGACTAACTGCAAAACTGTAAGTATCATATATTAAAATGTTAGTGTATTTTTAGAAGTGTATTTTGGAAAGCAATGATGCACAATGATCTGGCGAAGTTTAAATACTGCACGTATTCAGTTTTACCAGGATTTGTAATTCGTTGCGAGCTAGCTCGTGTTTCCAGTACCCAAACACAGGTGACACAAACTTTTATTAAGAGCTAATACAACATTAAGGTTTAATTGCTGATGTGTATCAAGTGACGAATTATTAAATACTGCATAACAGGAGTCTAAAAAATGTGAGAGATCACTTTTTAATGCGACTTTCCAGCTTCAGATACTGTTCACAAAGCAAAAGCTAACATCTAACCCATTTTGACGCTTACAAGTTGGAGAGCACGAGAAACGGAATACCAGTTTGATAACATAGAACCTTCTGTAGAAACATATCTACTCCTGCTACGCTGACAGCATCGTAGCTATTTGCATAAGTGCATGGTTGCAATATCAGGCCTGAACTCCAGCCTTGAAATATAACGGTATCTCACCGATCTAGCTCTCCACAGATAACTATTCTATATAAATAAAGTAATATAACCACTAACAAACCAATTGGGTCAGTTGCCATCATCCTTGTGAAACATTAATATGCATAGAAAGTGAGATGGATGACCAACAAAGTCGCTTCGATTAAGCAAAATAAAACTGCATCAGCTCTGGCAAGGTTAATTAAGGAATTCAAAGCTACATAAAACAAGGCTCACCCCCCCCCCCACTTCTTTAGAACTGTAAACACTTGTGTCGAACTAGATGGGGCATTTGATAAGCTGCACAGAATGTAGCAAAAACTCAGACGGATCTCTAGTTAACACTCAGAGTCGGTGTTAACACTTAACAGAACATGTGGTAAGCCGCGCTGCCAAGGTCAACTGCACAGATGTACTAATTGTATTATGAGCTTGACATCTAGTGGCCACCCCTGGCAGGGCAAAGCAGGCAAAGGTTAAATCAGCAAACCTTGTCAAAGCACTTCTAACTACCCACCCTCAGGGAGAGTCCATCGGAAAGCTTGCTGGCACTCCACGCAATCCCACCTTTTCACCGACAACAAACAAAAAAAGACTCTGCAATACACTCAGCACCAAAGCACGGAAAACAGAAAATGGGGGTGGTCTCGAATGCTAAACATAACATATCTACATCTTCAACACAAGGAGGAGGAAAGCATTCCTTTGCAAAATAGGCAGACCTCCTATTGTCTTTCATCAGTGCATATTGTTCTATCCTTAGCTCAGCAGTCAAAACTTTTTTACAAGAACTGCCTTTGAGTTCTGCTTAGGTATTGCTGCCATGTTCATTCATGATTAGACAAAAGAATCACCCAGTATGGTATTCTTTGATGATGAAGTATTTTTATTTTACAAAAAGAACCATTGATATTTTATATTTTCTACGGTACTTGTGTGACATGACTTGTCACTGCCTTTGGCAACCATCCAGCACTTGCTCTATGATTAAAAAAAAACCCCATGGGTCTCAACTGGTCTACTCTCAAACAAGTTTAGGAGGAGACTATGTATGCACAGCTCGTTTCCTTTCCACTGCTTAAGCTCATTTTCCTAGAAATCACTCTCAAAAACTCCATCCAAACTACTTATTGAATACAAATATTTAAAGTAAAGTAAAGTAAAAGAAGTGAAATGATTCATATAAAAATGTAACTGCAGCAGACATTTCGCACTATTAGGTGAGAATAATTTTGAATCTATCTATTGCTTACTCTTGGAGCTATTTTTAACTAAACCTTTACTATTTGTAAAAGCTTGCTGTGTTATTTTGCACCTAAAATGTATCATTTCAGTGTTTTCAATTTTTCACTTCCTATTATATATAGTTCAAAATATGACAGAAACTATTCAACATCCTAGCACATCTGTTTTATTATCCAAAGCTGAATGGATCCTGCCCTTATTTTTTTTTTTTAAATGCTTACTAGACATGCTAGTCTGGCTTTGGCATTCAGTTAACAAACCAAATCTTAAAATCCTATGTTTAAATGGAAGACGCGCACAATTTTATTTAGGCTGATTCGAATTTCAGAATACTAGTGTGTTAAGAAACTATAAGTAGCTGCTTTAAGAATATATATGATCCTTAAAAAAACAACATTTTGGCTAGAAAAGTGATCAGCATTCAAATATGAACATCCAGCTTATATTAATTGCACAGAGCTGATTGTAATGATTTTTGAAATAAAATTAAATGTTTCTTATTCATGAAAGGCATATGTTTCACTGCCTCCTTAAGGAGGCATATCTGGGATTAATAGCACAAAAGAATTTGAGACTTTTTAGTCTGCTTTTATCATTTGCATACTAAAATAATAAACTAGTAAAATTAATTTCTGCTATTAAACCATGCTTTTGGAGGGGTCTTTGAATAGATATAAAATAGGAATGAAATTATTATAATGCAGCCATCTATAAGCCTACAAGTACAAGCAAAATAAGTTAATTGTCCTTCCTCATGCCAACAGTTAATCAGCAAATCTTGTAAAGGCTTATTTTTAAACTGGAAAACAAACAAACCAATGACCTAATTATTATTTGAAGTAGAAAGCTTGGAAAAAGTCACACAATTTCATATTTAATTCAGGGCTTACTGTTACTTCTAATGCTCTTAAGAGTATTACATGTTACAGAACAGTATAACGTAATACCCACACTTCTTTATCTACATAATTTTAATGGGCATTAGCAAGTATGCTACAGACCCACATCTACAAAATAACTGGCTATATTACAATGAACTGAGGGCAGGAAGAAACAACAACCCTAAATGTCTAATACAGTACTGAAGTGAGCCAAAATATTTATATTACTAAAGGTATGCCTATATCTGTCTGTCTGGACATATATATTACTATATCTATTTCAAATGTATCAAAATTATGAGCAGAATTCCAAGAGCAATAATATCAATGTATGACAAATATATATAAATAGCACAATACAAATGTATTTTTGTTAGCCATGTAACATTACTGTAAGAGTTGGTTCCTAATAAACGTAAGCTAAGCAATAATTACTGTTACCTTAAAAGGTACAAAATACATTCTCGAAATTTCTTCTAATAATTATTTTTAAGGCCATCTCTGATCAGTTATCATCCACTAGAATACGCTTAGGGTTCCCCCCTCTTCAACATTGTCACTGCATTTGGGTTAAAGTGTGTGCAACATTCCCATTTGCTGTAACAAAACAAGACTGTTCTGTAATGCTAGTAATCTGTTGATTTAGAGATAATCATTTAACTGGGGATGTAAAGTCTCCTGATATTTGAGATTAAACTCATTCAGCATAGAGAACAGCAAATTCACCATATTGGGTTTTATAACAACTCCTTCAGTTATTGTGCTACTCTTTATAATGACCATTTCTTTCAATATGGCACCCTTTAAAACGTTTAGTGCATAAATACCTTTCATTCACTACTTGTCAGCATAAACCGCTATACAGATTCTAATTAATCGCTGCATGCAAGCATTCGTTCTCCAAATTGCCCAAACTATCTTTCCCACAACAAACGTTTCAAAATATCACTTTGCGATATTCTGAGTGGTTTCCATACTTCTGAGAAGGCTCTGCTTCGTGAAATAAAGTTGCACTGCACTGTAGTTCAAGCTGACTTCAACAATTATTTATTGTATTGCTAAAACTTCCTATTGTAACACTGCCACCTAAATTGACTGGCCTTCGTATAACTTTAAATATGGCCTAATGTTTATCTTCCACTCTGTCAAACTGTCAGGTTTCTTTTTGCTACTGTGTAACATAATATCTGCTAGAAAAAAGGAGGATTAACCCTTAATAGCTTTCCTTAATGAAAGTAGTCTTCAAATGCAACATTAAATGTGATTCTCTGTATGTGTATGTGTGTGTATGTGTATATATACACACATACACATATATGATTCAGGCAAGCTTTATAGACTTAGCAGCAGATTAAGCAGTTATGTTATATAAAAGACTAAGTAGTTAAAAATACTAATGAGAATGAAGGTTGAAATATATTTAGATTATAGAGTATTTTTTGGGGGGGGGGGGGAATGCTGCAAGTGTTCTTTTTGCGTGCTATAAATGGTGAGAGCTAGTTTTTGGCCTGTTGCAAAACAGGAGCCAGGAACTGTGGCAATGCCTTGACTTTAACTGTAAACTACAATGATGAGAGCTGACTTTATAAGATAGGTTTGAACTCTTATGAGCCTTTAAAGAGAAAAAAATACTTAATTGTAAAAAATGTGTAAATGATGAGCACCAAACTCATGTTCCTAAACATACAGCAGTTTATATACCTCCCTATATTCAAGTTTCTGAAAATGAAAGTGCAACATGCAAGCAGGACTACTTCAGCTCCTTACTAATCCCTTACAATAATGTTTTACTCTATGAATTAAGATATATTAAAAAGGGACATAGAACATTCTGATTACAACATTCTAAACCAGAGAAGTATTTACATTGTTGCGTTTTAAGGGCTGCTGTGAAAGCCGATTTTGAGCTATTCAAGGACCACAATAATAACGCTTTTAAAATTCCTCACTGGGATGCAATGTAGTCCTTTTGATGGAAAGACTGTCTTTCTCATTCGGCAGAAATAAATCCATTCATTTGATCATGTAGTCATTGAGGGCAATACAAAACAAACCAAGTGTGAGAAATTCTATGTGATGAAGTAAACAAAACAAAACCCCAAAAAAGAAAAAAAAGAGAAAAAAACATTTCCATGACAAAAAGATTCTTTGTTCTTAATCTACACACCATATGCAAGCGTTTCTTTTTAGCATATCTCCTGTTCTAATCTTGGGTGACATGGCTACATAGATAAGAGATGCTAAGCAACACCCCCCTCCCAAAAGAAAAACCCTCCAAGCTGAACAATTTTCTTCAATTTATTAACTCACCAGAAGTACCATAATGAGGCACTTTTTTCCCCTCGTTAACTTTTTAAAATATTCAGTGTTGTCTAAATTCTTAAACCAAGGACCCTCCCAAACCACTACAGATTTAAATAACAATGATGTATCTTTATTAAAGAAATGCTGATTTGCCTGCATTGAAGTATTTTGAAACCAAAGGAAGTGTTAATAACAAAACAAGAAATGTGTAATTTTATACTTCTGCTGTGACCCAGGGAACTTGTTTCGCTGCCTATCCATTATTGCCATTACCCAAGAAGCTTTTCACATTACTAGCTGCAGCCGCCAACCCCTTCCACTTCTGTTTTTGGAGTCCTTTTAGGAAAAGGAGATGATAGGAATGGGAGCCCTGAGCATTTGGCAATCTAGCATATGCTTACGAAACCAAGCCACACTGCCCTAAGCTTCAAGGCTGCAAAGTTTATTTAAAATAGTGGAAAATCCTTTGTTGCCCCTCAGAACAAACTCCTTTTCCAAGATGTTGTGTTTTTTTCTTGGGCAAAATAAAAAGGAAGAAGGCTGGATGAAGTAATTATTGATCTGCAGGGAGGGGAAGAAATTTATTTCCAACCACGATTTTCCCCGATTACGCTGGATATAACTTTATGAGGGAAAGGATGAAAAACTTCCTAGTGGATTTTGTCTTCCCCTCCAGAAGAAAAAAAGTGGCATTTTTTTTTAAGTGCCACACGGTGAATATAGTTAGAAAGTGATCGTAACACGTTCGGAAATGACAGCTCAAGAAAATAAGTTTGAGCAGCTGCAGACCACAGAGATTTGGAAATCGGAGGCTCCTTGTTTCACTAGCACTTTGGGCAAGGCTGAGTGCGCCCTTTGGCACCCAAAGAAACCCCTTTTTCAACCTTGTGAGGAGGGGGGGAAAGAAGATGGCAATTCCTACTCCAACCTCGACGCCATGGACATCTTCATGGCAATAGAGATGGGAAGGGAAGGCGGGAGTAGAGACCTAAGCTCTGGCCCTGAGGGCAGGCAACTTCTCCACCTCAGGCCTCAGGCCTGCCTCCCTCACGCCCAGGAGAGACATCTTCTCCCTTTGACCCTCTCCAGAAAGGAACCACCACCACCACCACCCGCCCCTCTCGCCTCGGCCTGCTCCTTTGAAGGAAGCCGCAGGAAGTCATAGGCGCAGATAGCGATCTTCTTCTCCCAAGCCCTCGGCCTGGCCACCTACTCTGGGCGTCGGAGGGAGGAGCCTCGGGGGCCTCCACGAAGCCCCCTCTCGCCCACCAGTTCCCAAGGGCCGGGGGGGGGGGAACTGAGGGGCTTACTTCAGAGTAAAACACCGTTAGGACCGGGGGGGGGGAAGAGACATGGGGTTGTTCCCCCCTCCCCCTCCATCCACACACAGAGGCCTCGTGGGGTTTATTTGTTGCCAAGGGGGACGCGACAGCTGCCGCCGCCGCCGTCAGGGCCGCTTCCGGGCGGTTACACCAGCGGAGCCCAAAGTCTGTAGTTTGCAGCCTCGGCGGCTTGGTCAAAACGGGGTGAAGAAAGCTCTTATGAACTTTCCGCTTTGGAGAAAGCGGCTGGGTTTCTTCCGTCCCAAACTCCCCATCGTGAACCCCGATGGGGAGAGGCGGCGAGCCTGGGCTGGGCGTGGGGGACTCTGCCCGCTTGTCCCCCCCCCCCCGCCGAAGTGTCTCCCTCCGAAGCCCAGCCATAATTCAAGCGGCCGGGCGCACGCAACAGGGCCAGCCCGGGCTTCGCGGGAAGGGAGGGAAGCTCGGCAAGGTGGAGGCGGAGGGAGGGAAGCCGGAAGAAACTTGGGCCGAGCGGCTGAACTTTCCTGCCCGACGCCGACTGCACTTTCCGCCGCCTCGCGCTTCCCAAGGAGGGGGGCGGGCGGCGGGATCCTTTCTAGGCTGAGCTCTCCCAGAAGAAAGCCCAGGATCATGAAGCGCTCCAGCCCTCCCCAGCCCCGGGGCTGCTGCGCCCTCTGGCTTACCCTGCTCCGAAAGCACCTCGGCTTGCAGCTCCTCGTCCGATCTGAGATGCTGGGGCTTGGCTTGCTTTCGCCGAGACATGCTGCTAACTGAGGCGTCTTCTGGTGCCTGCTTTTTGCAGAGACATCGGCGAGAGGTGGAGCGCTGGGGTGGTGGTTGGGGGGCGGGAGGGGGTGGTGGAGGGGCGATTAGGTAGGTGGGGGGAGGAGGAGGAGGAGGAGGACTTGGTGGCGAGGGGAAAGTCGAGTTGGCGTCGGCGTCGGGCGGGCCACCCCTTCCTCCGGATTTCGGCGCCGATCAATTAAGAGCAGCAGCAGCAGCAACTCCCCCCTTCCCGGCGACAAACTCAAGAAGCGCCCGAGCAAGTAGCGGCGGCGGCGGCTGAGCCGGGCGGGGGCTCCGCGGGTCTGTGCTGGGTGCGCGGCCGGCTGCGCGCCTCGCGCACGGGGCTCAGTAATTATGATTGTGAATAATGCATGGCGATTAATGATGCCGGGGGCGAGCGCGGATTGGCCCGGCTCCAGTGGGCTCGGGCTGCATATGTAAATGAGGGAGGGCGCTCAGCAATTAGCCGCCTCAGTCCGCCCAAGGATGCGTCTGCCCGGCACCAGCAGCGCCTCCTGCGAGAGGCACCGACTGCAGAGGTAGCGGCGGCGGCGGCAAGCGGGGACACGGGCAGCGGCGGCGGCAGCAGCAGCAGCGCAGCGCGCACCCCGCACGGGGCTCTCTCTCTCTCGGCGTGTGCATTCACTTTACACCACATAGGTGCCCCGGCTTCCCGGCTGCGGGGAGGGCATGTTCTCTCGCGGCTTTTCCGCCCCTTCCTTTCAAACAAAATTACACCACTCTGTGTCTTTTTTCCAGGTTCCTCTTTACCCAGAAGTTAGTCTGCATCGCCCTTAAGTTTCTTTCTTCTTCCTGCTGCGGCGCCTGGCTAACGTCTTTTTGTCGAGAGATTCTTTTTATAAAAAAGAAAAGAAAAGAGGAGGAAACAAAACGGAGAGCGCTAGCAACTTTTGCCTGTTTGTTTTCTGCTCTTCGCTGCCTCGTCCTGCGTCGCCTTCCCTCCTGCGATCGCTGGCCGCCTGCGCTGACTTCGGCTTCTCTGGGGAGGGGGGGCGTTGTTTGGAGATCGGGGAGGGGGTCGAGCTCGGGGCTGGGGAGTTTTGTCTTTCACCTCTCGCCTTCTCTCCCCCTCCTTCTTTGTCTTGCAGCTTCTCTCTCTTCTTCTCTCGCGCCGACCGACAAGAGCCGCACGGCCGGTGCCTCCTTTGCTGGAAGATCGCCGCCGGTGGCCACTTCCTGTTGTCCGGTGCTCGGAAGTTTTCTGTTCTCTCCTGTCTCTCCGGCTCCGGCACAGGTTGCGGTGTGACTTCCCCGCTCTTTGGGGGCGCCGCCGCCGCCGCTCCTCCTCCTCCTCCCCACTTTCTCCCGTCTCCCTTCTCCCGAGTCGCTGCGCCCTCGGTGCCAAAGGATCTCGGTTTTGTTTGCAAAGAGAGAGAGAGAGAGAGACAAAATCCTTGGTCGCCGGCAAGGGGGGAGGTGTGTGGTGGGGGGAAGGTGGGGAAAACCCACCACCGGCGACCCCCAGCGAGGCTTGGGAGGGGGAGCGAGGGTTGGGCTGCCGCGGGGGAGGTGGGTATTCCCTGGCCGCCTCCCCCGCCTCTTCCTCCTCCTCCTCCTCCTCCTCTCGCACTTTCCTCGATTGGGCGGCAGCCTGCCTTGGCACCCGGCGCTCGCCAATCGATGCCTCCCCCTGCGCGGGAGAAGGAGGACTGCGCGCCGCCAGGGCGTCGCGGGTTGCGGCGGAGAGAAACTTTCAAGTTGGGCAGCGGCAACGGCGGCGGCGGGGCTCCGCCTCCTCCTCCTTCCTGCTGCTGCCCCCTCGCCGCCGACGCCGGACGAGCAGCTCCCGGACGCCACCGAGGGCGCCTCTCGCGCAGCAAACACTTGTCCACACCGGTGGCTTCTCCCCCCCCCCCCCCGCCAGACTCCCTCTCTTCTTCTCTTTTGTTTTCCCCAAGAGAGAGGAATCCCCTCTCTCTCCCCCCCCCTCGATTCTCTCCTGGGATTTCCTCCCAGTTTCTCAACTCCAGTCCTGCTTCAAGACCGGGGGTGGGGGGCGTGGGGCTGGGCGCTCCGCTCCGGATCCACCCCGAAATGTGAAACTCAGCCACAAGTTGGGCAGGAAAGACTTCCCACGACGGCGCCCACCGCTAGGATGTCCCACGGACCTACTCGCCTCCTCCAACCTTTGCATCAACCTCCTGCCATCCTTTCTTTTTGTTTTCTTCTCCATTTCCCCCCACTGACTGACTCTCTCTCTCCTCCCCCCCACCCAAGTTTTGCTATCCCAGCTAGATTTCGCTGCTGCTGCTGCTTTCGGGCTCCGTATCACCTCCGGCAAAGTCTTTGGTCTCGGGCTTGCAGGCGCCCACCTTGCGGAAACGGGGGAAAGGAGAGGCGCGGGGGATTTGGGGGAAAGGGCTTTCCTCCACTTCCTCCCCCCTCTCTCTTGCATTAGGCCCCCTCCTTTCACGTAATCCCTCCATCCTCAGCCTTTAAGGACATCCACAGCTCGGCTTCTCTTGGGGAAACGGCGCTTGTTAGGGAAACTTTTCCACGCTGCGTTCAGCGGAACCAGCGCCGTTCCTACCGAGCGCTTCTCCTCCGTTGCGCCGGCTTCCCTTCCCTTTCTGTTCCGTTTGTTGCGAAACAAAACAAAACAAAAAGTTTAGACAATCCCGGCAATCTGATTTAATTTCTTTTCTCAATCTCTCCCGGCAATCTGATTTTTTTTCTCATTCTCTCCCCCTCTAAAACACTAAAACTACGCCTTTTCGCATCGTTTTTAATAGTCGAAGTTTTTGAACTAAAAACAAAACAAAACCCGGAAAGGGCTAAACGAATAGATATCCCCCAAACAACCCTACACCTGGATCGAGACTTTATACACCACGAAAGCAAACCCAGAGAGCATTTTCTGCTAATTCTCCCCCTATTCCAAGTGTTTCGAATGCGATGCATACATGCTGTGAACGTGAGACTTTTATTTACTTTTTCTTGCTATTTGTTTTGAGTTTCTCTTATTTATTTATTTTCTCCCTTGCCTTCCTCCTCCTCCTCTCCCTCGTTTGCCTTTCTGACTTCTCTCCAGGAAGACTTGGAGTGGTTCAAGGCAGCTGGGAAGTTTTGCCGGCTCGGCTGGGTCCTCTGCCAGCAGAGAACTGGGGAGGGGAGGGGGAGACGAGAAAGGACGAGAGATGCAGCTCGGCGAGAATCGGAGTTTGCTGGGGGTTGTGTGAACATTTTCCCCACAAGTAGGCTCCTTTTCAGGACCCCCTGCGTATGTGCAAAAGTGGGGCAGAAAGGAATAGGTCCAGGGGACCGGCAGCGACTGCTGCTATAGAAACCTTCCGGCCGGGAATTAAAACCCAGGCGGGTCCGAGATCTCCCTTTTCTTTTTGGCGTGTTGGCATTTCTTCAGAAGTGCAAAAGGCCAGTTATTTAGTTTGGCTGAGATCCTAAGCACATTTACTTGAAAGTAAACGCCCGCTGGATCCGAGGGAGCTCGGTTTCCAGTTCGCGCCTGCCTAGGGATCTTCTGTGCCTTCCAAGGAAATGTACCTAAAGCATCTTCACCCGATCAGATTTAGATAGCTATATCTGCCTATATAAATATAATTTCAGTTTCAATCCGGTCGTCACCTGCAAAGCAATTTCCCGGAAGCTTGCTCACCATCCCAAACCATGGTTTTTGTACGTGGATTCAAATAAAATATTCTTCTTAAAAATATACCATGAATGAGAGTTGTCTAAAAGCTTACTTTCGCTTCTTGAAAATCCCCAACACATACACTACGAGAGATTTTGTGGGATGGGAAAGGATCTCTAAGGGGGAAACGAAAAGGGGGGGGAAAGAGCCACTTAGGGATGTTTAATGACCAGCCGGCCTTAAGAAGGCATCGTTACCAGATTTGTATCTCCGGTATTTGCATAGCACTGCATCTCACATCTTTCCCGGTTTTGTTTTAAGCACACACACGTTGTTGTTGGTTATTTAATGCGGGCCTGGGGAGATAGGTAGGGGCGTGTGTGTGTGTGTATTCTGGGAGTCGAAGGACTTCTGAAAGTTCTTGCTTTAAAGGCAAAAGAATACCAACACTTCTCCTCTGCCTGTGTGGAAGTGGGTCACCAGAGGAAAGCCTTTAATGGAAGGGTCGCTCATCCTCTTTACTTCACACCTGCTTGCGCGCTGCCACCCCCCACCCCAAAATCTTTTCCCCGATCCGGCGGAGAGAGGACCGACATTTGTCAAATCCGGTGGCTCCCAGTTCTGGAGATTCCGCTTTCTCCCTGAGGGCTGTAGTTTAAGGGAGAAACAACCAGGATGTGAACAATCGAAACCGCACCAATTCTACTCTCCCTACAAACACTTTCTCTCTCTAGGAAAGTTTTCTGTAGCCCTATCCTAAAACCTTCAAGCCGAAATAAAGGAAGTAAAACGTGGGGCGATATACAGAGGCACTTTAGATAGCAGGTTAACTGATCTATGTGTGGATTACAGCACAAGCGTCGAGATATTAAAATAATAATAACCTATAAATCCAAAAATCAAGAACGTGTGGATACAATTCCAGCCATTTTACTCCTCGCCCTACTGGTAGTACAGAAACCTTATAATATTTTAATACATAATAGTGGGTGGTGCGTGGAGCGGGGGGGCATAATCAAACACCAACTTGCTTTCCCCCCTCCCCCTGTAATTAAATCTAATTTGTTAATTGCCCTTCCCTCCGCAATGGTGTTTTCATCTGAAAGGAAGGCACGCAATCATTTTGTCTGCTTGATAATAATATTTTTCCAATTAGTACTGTATTTTGTTATAACATTAATGGGACACACAATTATGCAGGCTTCCTTTCACTCGTATCCTTGAGAAGTGGGGTGGTTGGTGGGGAAGGGGTGGCAGAGGAATCTGATCTGCAAGATTGATTTCTCAAGAGGGAAAAGGGTAAAGAGTTTAATCTCCCGTGTGTATATGCATATCTATATAACTCCGGACAGGGGCTCGCAAATCCGAGAAAACCTTCAAAGAGAGACTCACGTGCAGAGAAGGTGGAGCTCACACTTTCCGGGTACATGCTAAAAAGAGAGAATAAATTTCCTGATTGCAGGTTTGTGTGTGTGGGCGTCCATTATACGGAGTTTAATGTTCATTATCTTTTCGTTCCCCTCTAACAGAATCCTCTAATTCATGTCTGCTCAGAAGCACACCCCATTGAGCTCAATGGGATTTACTCCCGGGTAAAGGATGTAAGAGGATCGCAACCTCAGCCTCCAGCTTGAGCCATTCCTCCAGCCCACCCTGAATCCCCATCTCCCCTCCCCTAGTTTTCCTTTGGAAAACTTGGAAGTTTCAATTTGCTCCCCACCCCTCACACCCCCCAAAAAAACACGCGCGCCCGCGCGCGCGCGTCTGCGACGCTCTTTAAAGAACGGCTGGCAAATCCGCCGGCACTTGAGCGCAGATATTGCTAGATTAATATTATTATTGGTAAGAAGAGGTAATTGATAACACCACCTGCCACTCCAGAGCAATCAGGATGATAAATGTTTCCATCAGAGGGAAATCTGTGCTTGGTCTACCACAGCCTAATCCAAACAGCATGTCAAATGTCAATTATAAAGATGTTTCTTTTCTGTTACCATTTTTTTTTTTTTTTGGAAGGGTGCTGGTGGAAGAGGAAAGGACGAGGGAGGTAGAGAGCAACTATCTCTGCCTGACGGATTTATAGAGCCTGCCCGGCGCTTAGGTAAAGGGACCCCTGACCATTAGAATATTGCCCAAGGATGTCCTCAGACTGAAACCGACCGTGCTCTTAAGACAGCAACTGGACACAGTTCCTAGGTCTTTCTCCCAATTAACCAAGGGATTAGTAAAAGGATCAGTGAGAAAACAGGCAGTCCTGAGATATGCTTTATTTCCACATCACATTAAAGAAAAAACACACAACCCAACAAACCACCAAGATCAAGTAGAGGCGAGGACAGGAAGGAGAGAGGTGCCTAACTGTGATGGCCCCCACAAGGCATATTTAGCCCAGAATCCCCACGAAGCGAATTTACATGAAACTAAAAAACCCCCACTGCTTTCAATGGGGCTGCCTTCTTTGTGCTCAGGATCTCAGCTTTGCATATGCAAATATCATCTAAAACGACCGTGTACAGTAGATGTATGCGCGCGCCCTCGCGCCCATCGTTATTTGCCTGGTATACGTTGTTATGTAGTTGTGTACCTACCCGGCCAGACATGTGCAAAATTGGCACCAGCGTAATGACCATGGAGATGTGTTATCTATATAGACGCATAACCCAACTATTTATTTTCACGCACTCTCACACCCTCCCAAGCACACACGCAAATTTCACCCTTCCTCTCTCCCCAAACACGCACGGTTATACACATCTATTTGTAAGGTACAATTTATATTTCAGCAGATTATGAGTGTAACCGGCTCCCTCCCGTGCCTAAAAAAAATGAGGAAAGAAACTTTGCTTCCTCTCAGTTCCAGATACGGTTTTTCTTTAAGATTATTATTAGCTGGTATTAATAGATGCACAGGCCTCAAAAGACGAAATCAGCTATTGATAATTGCAAGAAGTATACGGCAGCTACTGTATCGATCGGCTTGTCCCTTATTCCCCTGGTATGGGAGAGATAAGAAGACACACTCTTTAGTGCAATATAATTTCTTTTGACCTATCTGCTTGCTACAGACTTATGATGAATAGCCAGAGTGGTTAAAGTCCTTTATCACGAAAGTTGCCCCTTGATATAATATTGATTCTTTATAACTAGCTCCAAACACAAAAATCAAAGTGTCCACTTGGCCATCATCATCATCAATATCATCACAAAAGCTCTGGAATAAAGATCAGCCGAGGACGGAAAATGCTTTCTATAATCTGCCCTCCTAATCTTTATTTGCTGATGATGAAAAAGAAAAAGGGGGGGGGGTGCAGGGAGGAAGAGGTTGTGTGTCGTCTGAACCAGTGGGATGGAAGCGGAGAAATTAGGCAAAGGAAAAGCGCTTTTATTTATTTTTTATTTGCAAAGGAAAATTAAGCGGGGAGTGGGGATAGATAAAAGCACACCCCCCCCCCACTAAAGGATGCCACAGGGAGTCGGTTTCGAAACTTCCTATCCAGGATAGCATCCCTTCTTTCCGGCCCAGTCAGACGCAGAAAGTTCTGCATGTTAGGAGCAAAACAAAAGGCGCGACAATTCTTATAAACAATGCTAAGTTTGTTGGCGGTTGCTTCTTCAGGAGAAAGCAACCCTGTCGTCGCCCTGCTGTTCTTCCCAATGAGCCTCTCGGTTCCCTTTCCAGACAGGCTTCATTTCTATAAAGCCATCAATAATCTCTTTTAGGTGACAGGTATGCAGCTCGGGAGGCGGAGGGGGTCACGTCAAGACCGCAGCTTATGGGATGTTGTCAATGGGGATGGACAAGCGTGCACAGGCGAGCCCGGGAGCCCAAGCCACGTGTGGGTTTCACCCTGACCCCACCATCCTCACTCCCCAGGAACTCGCCGGCGTTTCCTTCCGTTCCTTTGCTGCATTCGGACAGTTCGCAGTCTCTGCGTTCGTGTGCATGCGAGAGAAAATGGGCCGCTGGAGAGGAAAGAGAGAGAGAAGGAGGAAGTTGGACGTCATGCCTCTTGGAGCAATCGGGAGTGGGAATGGTTTCATTCCGTGCAAAGTGGACGTGGCTCGTCGTTAATGGGCTAGTTAGGCTCGCCTTAACGCTGAGCAGCCACTTGCAGGCCAGACAGGAGTTGGACGGGGGGGGGAGGGGCTGCCTGGCGCGGGACGGGAGGGTGGGGGCGGGCGAGGCAAGAAGTTCCCTTCCTTTTCGGCCAGCTACCTTTCCAGGGAAAGATGAGAAAGCTGGACACCGAAACAACTTCTTCCAAACTGGTCCCCCCCCCCCAACCTTTAAACAAATAAGAATAGAAGTGATCGTGCCTTCCAGGTCAGATCTTGCCCTCCAGAAACGGCAAGACGGTGGTGAGGAGGCCTTTCCCTCCGAATGGTCTTGGTCTGTTGCGGAATTAAGACCCGGAAGCAGGCGAGCGAGTCACGGCAGGTTACGCGCCCACACAGCCGCCGCGATCTTGCTTCTGACCTGGAAGCGTGAAAGGATGCGATTTAAAACCCGAGAAAGGGGAAGGAGGGCGCGGACACGGGAACCCTATGAAGAAGAGGGGCGAGGTGGAGAGAGAGAGAGAGAGAGAGAGAGAGAGAGAGAGACTTGGATCGGCCTGCGGCGCTTCTAAGCACCGGATCTATCTATCATCTATCTATCTATCTATCTATCTATCTATCTATCTATCTATCCATCATCTATCTATCTATCTATCTATCTATCTATCTATCTATCTATCTATCTATGCCCTTCCGCCACTCCGCCGCCTTCCCTTCTCGCCCGCCAAGGAAGCGCTCCTCTGGCAAGCAGCCGCCTTGTCCTGCTGCGTCTCTCCTGCCTGCCTGCGTCTCTCTCTCTCTCTCTCTCTCTCTCTCTCTCTCTCCCCCCCCCCGCTCCCTTTCCTCTCCAAGCGCTCGCTCCCTCGTCTGCCTCTGCCTCCGTCCCCGCCCGACGTTGCCTTTGCCTCTCCAGCCGCGGGAAGCGCGCCCTCCCCTCCGGCTACTCGGCGACCCGGCCGGCCGGCCCGCTCTCCTCCTCCTCGCCACCAACTTCCTGGCCAACTTCGCAGAGCTCCCTGGTTGTGGGGAGACCCACGAGGATCGGACGAACCTCACCCCCCTTTGGCGAGGCCCCCCCTCACCTCCCCGGAGATGAGGGAGCAGAAAAGGGAGGGAAGACAGGATCGGGGCCCCAGTATTTATTTATTTATTTATTTATTTATTTATTTAGTAAGTAAGTAAGTAAGTAAGTAAGTAAGTAAAGGCGCTTCTATATAACGCTAAGGGGTAGGTAGTGGCTGGTGGTTACTTCATACGCAGGAGTAAGCCCCATAGAATTGAGGGGGGGATGCTTCCCAGGTAAGTAGGTAGAATGAAGGATCCCAGCGATCATTGGGAATGATTCACAGAGGTGCAGGAGATTTAGCTCCGAGCCTATCTCATCACCTTATATATAGTGTAAACGTGTTTCAAGATGGAGAGGGCCCGAAAACAGTATTCCGTGGTTGGGGGGTCTAGGGAGGAAGGCTATCTTCCCCCTCTGGGCTACAAACTCAAACCTTCCTTCCAACTCCCATTAATCTTTGAATAACATTACTGGGTAGTTTTGTCAGTCTCCTTCTCTCTAAACAAAACATCCCAAACAATGTTTACATCTAAGTCCCACCAAGTTTATTTACTGGAACTTCTTAGTGAGTATGCCTTAGTGTTTCAGTCCAGATCTGACAGTCTGTCAAACGCTTACAGGGCTGGCTGGATCACTCATGTATACAAGCCTCTTTTCCACGCACAGAGTTTCTTGTCATTCAGTCACCTGCAAGCAGCACACCTAGAGGCCAAATTCTGCTTCTTTTTTCCATGCATATGCCATCAGCTCATTATATATACAGATCTGTCTCTTTCTCTCTCCCACACTCACTTGAGTGGAATTTACCCTTCCAAGTTTTGTTCCAAGATTTGTTCAAGGTTCGCAGTGAAATAGAATAAAACTTTACTGCATGTTCTGTACTGTAGGTAACTGGGATGTCAAATTCATAACGCTAGGCAGAGAGAATGTACATTGAATGAAAAACATGCACGCATGCACGCACAGACACATTTGACAAATTTCAAGTTTTTGGACGCAGGAAGAATAGACAGATTCTAAGCAGATTCTTTGTGTCGTCCTTTTCTAGATAAGGATGCACATTCAATTTTAATGTGCACATAGGCGCATGGGCAGGCACATATACAGAATTCTGTAAGTGCCTCTTGTGCTGTTTATCTGCGAGTGGAGACTGAAAATTCCACTGGCCCTTGAACTGCTGGTATGTCGACAAAGCTGATCAAGTGTTGCCGTTTTTGTTCAACAGTGCGTTTTCTCTCTACTATGACCTAATGCTGTGTGCTATTGAATTTTGCAAAATACATCCATGCTTCCCTTGGGCAGAGCTAAGGTGTAAGAGTTGATGACTAACAAAGGTAATATAGATTAGAATCAATTCACCTTATCTGGTAAAAAAAGTAACAACATTGTGTCAGCGGTGCGAACATCCTCTCATCAAATGACACAATATAATTTGATTAGTTAAATAAATAATCAGCTATGTCCAGACATATAGGTCACCTACTTGCAAATTAGATTACTCTGTTTACTTACAGGCAGCACCTTGATTAGTAAACACTTAGGTTCTTTTTCCTTTCCTTTTTCGAATCTTCTATCCTGCCTGGCTGTTAAGACAGAACTTCTATTTTTTAGGAATGTAACATTTGTACCAAATGTGCCCTGGCTGTATTGTATTCATTCTTATGTGACAGTGTATTTATCTGCTGTCAAATCTAAATAAAAATAGAATAAAATGTAAAACAAATAAGCATGATCTTATGACTACTTTTTCTGAAGCATATGCATGATAGAAGCCATTGTATTCTATACTTATTATCCAAGTGGTGATTCTTATTGTAGCTAAAACAGCAACCTCCATGCATAAAGAGGAAGAAGTCAGCAGGCTTGATGAAACCCAAAATTTGGCAGGAAGTCCTTTTTTTGGGGGGGGAATCTCTCTCACAAAGCAGTTCAACAAAGACTAAACATGCTCAGGGGTACAGAATGCTGACTGTTGAAGCAGGAAATGGAAAAATGAAGTGGGGGAGGGAAATAAGAATGGAGTATTCTGAAAACGACCATAGCTGGCTGCCTGAAATCCTGAACAGAAACACTTGTCACTGCAACATTTTGTTGCAGGTTCAACTGGTCTGATAATATTGTTATGAGTTTGTGGGGGTGGTGTTAGTGTGAGTTGGATGTGGTGGTATGAGGAAAACATAACTTATATAGAAAGGAGAGTTCCTGGATACCAAGATCCAAGTTTGGGGCATACTCTTTGATGAGAGAACCCCCCCCCCCCGAGATTTTTTAAAAATCACAAAATGTGCAGCAAAGTAATGCATGGAAATATAGGCTGCTAGACCTTTAAAATATGTGCCCTTTAAAGTGAGTTCCGAAGTTCCCCTATTTCTCTAGCAAAGGAAAAGGCCACATATTTGGTAAGTTAAAATTGGTTTACTTACAAACTCTCCAAATGTCAGATTCATGTGCTTTTCCATACAGCATTCAGAAAAAAGCTGCCCAGGCAGTAAAACTTGGCTTAGTTACAAAGTGGTGAAAGTTCCTAAGTTATTAGTATATGAACTCAAGAGGGGCTTATGAGAGCCATGCAGTCTGAGCAACCAAACCTCTTTACATGCTGAGCTTTTCAAGTAGGCTGGAGGTTGAACAATAGGCTTGATTACTCATTTCCTCCCAAGATAAGGGGAAGCACATAGCTAAGCCTGGCAGGATAGCTTACTCTATGATATTAACCCCTTCATTCATTAATTGTGCATGCAGTTGTTGTATTTGAGAAGGGGTCTGTGGGATAACTAGCCTCATATAACCAATATGCTTAAGTCTAATTAATGCATGAAGGGGTTAATGCCGAAGGAACGTGGCCCTCAAGAAAAGAAAATGTAGCCCACCCCGACTGAATGTATTTGGGGTCAGTGAAGATCACAAAGCAGTTTATTGTTTTTTGTTTCATTTTGTTTATGAATTCCTTCCTATGAAACATCTCAAAGTGCTATAATAACCTGGAAACCGAACAACAAAATTTAATAATGGAGTAGTGCAGTGTAGTGGTTAGAGTGTTGGACTAGAACCTGGGAGGTCAGGGTTTATATTCCCACTCAGCCATTAAGCGCATGGGGGGACCTTGGGCTAGTCTCTGCCTCTTAGCCTAACCTACCTCACAGAGTTGTTGTGAGGATAAAATGGGCAGGGGGGAAACCATGCACTTTGGGGAAAAGGTGGGATGTAAATCAAATCAATCAACTAATCAGATAAAGCATCAAAATCCATAAAATGGGATTCCACTCATTCTATACACTTCCACTTACCCAATACTCGCATAAATTCTGCACCCACAAACACGCCCATCCCTCTGTCACCCTACACCTGCATACATTCACTCATGTTTGTAAAACACACCCTTCGTCACTCTTAACAATTTAGGGGGCCCCACCAGTCCCCTGGCTACTTATACAAAAAGACCGTATAATGACACTGGCAGCCTGAGAGGATGTGGCTAAAACCAAATTTAATCTAGGACTCCACCGATCCCAATAGAAACCTTACACCATTTGCCCAAACATTCATTCGCATAGGGCTGTTGTCTATGGGAGAGGAACCGAGCTCTCGCCCACAGTAATCAGTCACCTGTTCCCAGCTCCCACCTGAGAAATGGCCCCATGTGAGTTTTCTATGGGGGGCGGGGCGGGGCGGGAGGGAGTTTCATTTATGTGATCTCCCCCCACCACCGGAGCATGAAATGGTTCAGTGTTAGGTGAAATTCCATGTGATGCTTCTGAATGTTAACATCAGCCCTTTAAAACTTGGATGTGTGGGCTGAAGAGTCAAAGGACCTGAAGCAAAGGACAAGTCACACACACACACACACACACACACACACACACACACGGAAAGAAAGTGGCAAGCTGAGAGAAGAGCATGGTGTCTGTGTAGGGTTGCAGGCTGGGTGATGTGCTGCTGGAACGGACCCATGAAGAAGACACTGGCTGGTTTCAACAATGCACAGGAACCCAAAACAGGATGGGTTCAAGAGTAACCATCAGAATCTGATCTTCAAATCTTTCCCTAGTTTGGGGTAGAAGGTAGGTACCATTTTAGGTCAGAGAGACTAGGTACATGAGATAAATATTTGAAAGCACTGCAGATGCAGAACAACATACGACGGATTCCATCCATTCAGAAAGCTGTTGTGGTGAACTGGAGTGAAGACCTGCCCTTACTTGGGTAGAAATAGAAAAGGAACAAGGACTGAAAATGAGAAGATTATGCTTTTCAGACAGTGGATTTGGATTTGGACAGCGTAAGGAATGTGGGATAAAAAGGACAGTGTAGGATTTAGTTAGCGGTGACCAAAGTTATTTTCCTATTACAGAGGAGAGTATTTATAATTTTAACAATTTTTAATGCCCCCCCCCCCACAAAATGATAGAACAAGCCAAAGTTGGGCGAGTGCTGCTCAAAACCATTTATTTAGCTGTTCATAAACAGGTTGCAAGTGCTTCAGGCCATTTGTACTGCTGAAATAAATATCAAAGAAGGGAGGGGTAAAAAAAAAAATCCATCTGAAACACCCACTTCTGCTTTTTAAAGCCCTCACTAGCTGACAGAGAGTCAAAATGAATTTTTTAAACAAAATTTGAAGTGTTCATGATACAACTACACAATCGTGCACTTTGCTGAGTGTATGTGTATTCTGTGCTTTTGCTAATGTCACCTGACAACACTTTCATTCAAGGTAAGGCAACATGGCAGAAAAAGTATTGACTTTCTGTTTTTCTGTCAGTGAAATGTATAAAATGCTGTGGGTTTTCCCCCCTTCTCCTGGACAAAATTGATAAAGTATCACCTTTGGATTGTGAACATTTACTTAAATTGTGCAATAATACTCTCATATTGTGGGCTTGGCTATTATAGCAAAATCTTCGCCATTATTGAGATCAAAATCAATTGATCAGTCAATCATCCTGTCTGTTTTCCTCTCCTTGCAGAGAAAATGGAATAGAAAACAAACTGAGCCCTGTCTTTCTTTATATTATCTGGTGTGGAATTAGTTTCATGTTTTATTTTTGCTTTTAAAAAGGTATTCATACAAACACTTTTATGATTTGAGTATACAAGGTTTAAAACGACTGAATTTTTCCCCCCCAAAACGACTGAATTTATTTTTTTTCAAAACAAGAACGACACTAAACACGCGCGCATGCACACACACACACATTAATTTGAGCCATGAAAGGTTGTGATCCTTGCCGAGTTCCACATTGCACTCAGATGGATGAAGCAGCATCAAGAAAACTGCACATTCCGAGAGTAGGAACATCTGAAGATTAGCAGATAATGGACCTCCGTGTGAAAGAGTAGCTATTGAATCCAGACCCATGACACAACAATGCAGAGCATCTGGGCATACATCTGAACCCTCTGGAGAATCAGCTCATTAGCTAGCCAGGATTCTTTACTTCCTAGTAAAACCTTGCTATGGAAACATCAGATCTGCACAGAAGCAACAGTGTCATAAGAGTACATGGCACCAGGGCAGAGTGCTTATCCTTTAAGCATTATCCATACTATGTGCTGAGAAGCAGGACACACATTCTGAACTGTGTTCAAGTAGAAGTAAGCTGTCTTCTCCTTGGAGCAGGGTCTAGGAGATATTGTGCTTGATCTGAAATGACATATTCCCACATCCTGCTTTCAGCCCACCTGATTCTGGAGCTAATTGCCAGTTATTACTGCTTATTATTATTATTATTTCAAAATATAAAACCACAAAATACATAATCAAAATACAGTGGTACCTCAGGTTAAGTACTTAACTCGTTTTGGATGCCCGTACTTAACCTGAAACTGTTCTTAACCTGAAGCACCACTTTAGCTAATGGGGCCTCCTGCTGCTGCCTCGCCGCCGGAGCACGATTTCTGTTCCATCCTGAAGCAAAGTACTTAACCCGAGATAATATTTCTGGGTTAGCGGAGTCTGTAACTTGAAGCATATGTAACCTGAGGTACCACTGTAAAAACAACAAGAACAACAACAACAGCATAATAATAATAATAATAATAATAATAATAATAATAATAATTTATTTATACCCCACCCATCTAGCTGGGTTCCCCCAGGCACTCTGGGTGGCTTCCAACTGAATATTAAAAACAATACAGCATCAGACATTAAAAACTTCCCTAAACAGGACGGCCTTCAGTTGTCTTTTAAAAGTAAAATAGTTGTTTATTGCCTTGACATCTGATGGGAGGGCGTTCCACAGGGCAGGTGCCACTACTGAGAAGGCCCTCTGCCTGGTTCCCTGTAGCCTCACTTCTCACAGCGAGGGAACCACCAGATGGCCTTCAGAGCTGGACCTCAGTGTCTGGGCTGGATGATGGGGGTGGAGACGCTCCTTCAGGTATAATGGACCAAGGCCATTTAGGGCTTTAAAGGTCAGCACCAACACTTTGAATTGTGCTGGGGGGGGGGAATAACCCTCCCCCCCATATTAAATGGGCATAGGATGTGTATTGCCACCTGCTTGCATGTGTCTAGTGAAACTGAGGGTTAGTCTTCCAGTATGTTTTGCTGCCTGAGGCAAAGGACAAGATGACGCTGGCGCTTCAACTCTGATGATGGGAAAGTACCCTCTAATGTGCCTGAGGGCAGCAGGCTTGCTTTAGTGGGTGCAGAGCAGGTCACATGGCACACCCAGCATTGTCCTCCAACATCTTGCCACCACCTCCCAGTCACCCCCAGCATTTTTATTGTACCTATAATGTCTGAGACTAAAAGACCTTTAGTCCTCATCCTAAAACATCCTGCGCCAGTATATCAGTTGGAGTGCAGTAACAATTACATCACTGCAATGCAAAAACCCCCACCGTGTTGTTGCATTGGCATCAAAGGCAGATGTGCTAATATGAAAGCTAAGGTTTAGGTTGTTTGCCGCTTAGAGATATTTATGTTGTTGAAAAGGACTGGAGCAATTCCTGCTAACACTTAACAAGGATAATCTATTTCAAAAGATGTATTAATCTTATTTACATATCTCCACAGATACTGAGCTCCCCCAGTGAGCAAATGTTGTTTTAGAATTAATATAAACTTATGGCGCATTGCACTTCCAACAGTAAATGAAATAATAAAGATATGGGAATAAAATCCTTTCTCAGCTCTAGGGAACTCACTGATGAAATAATCTGCAAATAAGATTAAAAGATTTCAGTACCACTAAGATTGCCTCTCGTGACCTTAAATGTCACCCAACTCAGAGTTAATATGGCACGCTGTATTTATTTATTTTATTATTATTAATCAGTCTTGTAAGACATAAGGATCACTTATTATTATTTTGCAGGAGTGCTGTTTGTGAATCAAGTTTCATTGCGTGAAATGAACATTTCCATGTTGGAAGTAGGACCTGCGCTATGAAATAATAAATGCTCTTTGTGGGAGGAGGCTCTGGAGGAGAGATGGTTCTTTAATGTGGCACACACAGGCATAAAAGGATGTAGCAGACAGAAATCTGTTGCCAGACAAATTCAGAATACAGAGAAAGCACAAACTCTGAGAGTAATTAAGCCCAAGAGCAACCTTAGGTGTTTGTGTTTCCCACAGAATTCAATTAAAAACAAGCCTCATAATGGTGGCTAAAACTGTTAAGATGGAAAGGTTTCCTAAAAATTCTAGGAATTACACGGCTTTTGCTGGCCAGCATTATCTCAGATCAGATGGTGATAATGGGATAGAACAAGAACTGAGAGCTTGAGGGCCAAACTAAATGGGATAGGGCCAGCTGCATTGGGTCAGCCTCATATATGCACAGATGTAATTTTTACCATAAAGCATTATGTAGAGGTTGGGAGCTGAACCCCACTGCCCTCTCTTCTCTGTTGCTTCAGGCAAACTTTCCCCTGTCTAGTGAACAATGCTGGCAAAGCAGTGGAGAAAAGTGCCTAAAGTAGCGAGGTATGGTGAAGCAGGGTTCCTCTTCCATCATCTATACACATCTTTTGTTGTAAAAACTATTCTCCCCGGCGCCTGCTGCATGTACAGACAGATGCTGTGCTCCTGGAGGAAGTGCAGAGGAAGGCTTAAAGCTGGACATTGCATAGGAGGCCCACAAGCTACTTCCATCTCCCTGTGTTTAAACACAGAGCTATATGGCAAGAAAGCTGTAGCATTTTGGTGCCGAAATCCATCTATCTCTGATTCTCCCAACAAGACAGAATAAGCAGATGGGTGTTTAGGGTCACAGCTAGACTCCCCCCCCCCACACAATTGTTGATTATCTTGGGGTAGTGTGTGTTTGGTCTACTTCATACGGCCTTCTTCATGGGCCAAGTCAATAGAAATCCACAATGGGTCAAAGTGAATTTCTTTTTAATCACAACTTTGGAGCAAGCCAGCATGGATATGGAGGAAAGAGATTTCAGGAAGGTAAGCACACCAAAGCAATTCTTCTAGGATGATGTTTTCACGCAGACTCAGAGCAGCTGAAGCATATTTTAACTGGCTGGGCAAGACCTTTGAGAAGAAGCCATCTTCAACATCCACAGCTCAATCAGTGTGGAGGAGTGGTATAAGCTTGGCTGTGAGGGCTTGAGAATATTGTTGTCCACCCTGACCCATGGCAGAGTGACCCATATCAGGAGTGGCCAGGGCTGAACCAAGATGTTTTGCTGCCTGAGGTTGAGCAGCAAACAACATACGTGCTGAAGTCAAGAACCATAGCACTTGAGGCCAGTCAAGTTATTTTGGTAGCTGAGACAGAAAAGTCTACAAACGCCTCTGCTGTTCCCTGGCACACACCAAATAATAAATGATTTGTTGACCTTTCAGGATACCCCAAAGTGGCAACCTGAGGAGACTACCTCACTCTGCCTAATGACATGGCTGGCTCTGTGAATGGCCAAATGGTTGGTATCATCTGCCTCTTTGATCAGACCGGGAAGTGGTTAGATTAATGGGATTCACATGAATGCATTTCACTATATATCTTTTATAAAGGGGTGGCCCAGTCTCTTGTCCTGTTTCAGTGACACAAGGGAAATATACCCTGTTATCATATCATTTGTCTTTCCTGTTGTATAATGTCATTTGCATTCCTGATTAGTATTTGGATATTTATTCATGAACAGTGCTTGCAATGATAATGACAATAGTAAAAGTTTTAGAAATTGATATGATGAATCAGAATTCTTGTAAGCAGCAACTGTGAACGGCAAAGTGGGATGAATAACAGTTTAGCAACAATAATTTAATATGAACTCATCTCACATAAAACCAAACTCAGATAATGCATGGCTGAGGATAGAGTTTGTAATGATGGTGCAAAAAAAAATAATTCCCAGAATTATTAAAAAAAATTATAGTGCCTTCAGAGAAAACTCATAACAAATAATTAGATAACAGTTTCAAGTAAATTGTCTGAAGTATACCAGAAAGTGATTATAGCTTTCAATTCCTTTTGAAACATATGAAGTGATTTACAATGCAGTTGGGAGCAGCATAAACCCATAGGCAAAAAAGCAACGAAGACATATAAATTGCTGTGTCACACTTTAGTAGATTAGGTCTTGAACCCTTGGACTTCCCTTTTCTCTGTGTTTGTTACAGATACTGAAAAAAGGGGACCATACTTTCAAATTTATTTTATTTTTATTTCATAAAATTTATATACAGCTTGATTGTAAAGAAAACGTACAAAGTGGTTTAGAGCACAATGTGGGGAACTCTTTTCAATCTAAGGGCCACATTCCAAGCAGGCAACCTTCTGAGGGCCACATGCCCAAAGTGGGTGGAGCAACAGATGTGACTTTGTACAATCAAGAGGCATTCATACAGTTTGTTCATCCAAGTAAAAAATAAACCTGGATGAAGATGTGAAGGGTGTGGCTTAGTGAGGAGGCGTGGCCTATGGAAAATATCAAGGTCCAGATAGGGAAGTCCGGAGGACTGCATGTGGCACCCATGGGCCACAGCTGCCTTAGATCAATTCAAATTGAATGGAAGCAGTACTATAAGAACCTGCCTAGTCATTTTTCTCCCTCACTCCTCTAGTCTGTGTTCAGGACTTTATTAGTTGCTGGACTGTTTTGAATTATGTGTACCAATACCACTTGTGGCGCACTTACTCGCCTGTAGGACCAATCCACCCGGAATAATATTTCTCCGCCTAAACCAAGAGATATTCACTTCTTCTTGAAAATTAATACACACAGTATGCTAAACAGCAAAGGAGAAAGCAATCTAATGTTGGAAGCGAGTAAGAAATAACAAGAGATGCAATGAATTATTATTCTATATTATATAATGAATTGAACAATTTGTTCCTTCACTGCTCTGCAAAAGTACAAGAGTCGAATGTCAGAAATGGACTTACGTGTTTGTAGACTTCATTTTAGTTATGAAAGAAGACTGAGGGGGTTAATATATTCCTTCAAAGAAAGGTGTGACGAGGCTGAAGGTTTTTTTTGTTTTCTTAAAAACCCTTCAAGTAACAGACTTTATATTAGCTCTGAAGGAAGGAAGGTTGATGTGTGGCTCAGCTCCTTATTTGGGTTTAGTCAAGATTATTACATTAGCGCAAGCTCTTTATTTTTGATGTCTGTCCGAGTGGCCATATGCTCATTCTTAGAGCACGACAAGAATGCCCCCTTTGATTGTCTTAATATAAGCCAGACTGTAGTTTGAGAAAGTCAGTGATAAGGAAAATAACTTTTTTTTTTTTTGGTATGGAAACAGTGTAGTTTACGTAATTGACACAAATATAATTAGTCTGTTTCTCTCTGGAAATTATTTAACTCAAAATGATTAATAATTATTCTCGTTCTGAAACTAGGATGATTTTTATTTTGACCGCACGTATAGCTTTGCACATTTCTCCTCTGTATTGAAATAAATTAAAGCTTCACATAGTAAATCGCACTGAGTGAATATGTTGTGGTGCCAAACAAGTACGATGCAAAGAAGCTAATTATTGTGAGGAAAATTGTGTTTGCACGTTAATGCTGTCGGAGGAGTTCTGTACTTTCTGGCAATGCTTTCAATTTTGCTTGAATGTCAATGCTGTAATTCGAGATCAATTTGTACACAAAGCTGGGGTGTTTCACACAGATGCAGAAGGCATGCAGCAAATGGGATGGGATGCACACTGACATTGCAGTGCTTCTCTTTGGTGTTGCTCAATGTACTTGATGGAAGCTTCTGCCATTGTGTCTGAAACCCTGCCAGTCAGTGTAGACTAGGCTTCCTCAACCTCGTCCCTCCAGATGTTTTGAGACTACAATTCCCAGCATTCCTGACCACTGGTCCTGCTAGCTAGGGATCATGGGAGTTGTAGGCCAAAAAAACCTGGAGGGCTGAGGTAGAGGAAGCCTGGTGTAGACAGTATAGAACTAGATGGATCAGTGGTTTGACTCAGTATAAAGCAGCTTCCTGTGACATTGACCTGTTTGAGTCCTTGCAGTGTTAACCTCTGCACTTTGCTATGACACAACCAGAAGTGCCTCATCAGCTGTCCTCAGTTATTACTGTACTATTCTGTGTCTGTTGATAAATTGGGTGTGCACGGCTGTTATTTGGGGGATGTGTGTGGAGAGAAAGAGAAAGAGAAAGAGAAAGAGAAAGAGAAAGAGAAAGAGAAAGAGAAAGAAAGAAAGAAAGAAAGAAAGAAAGAAAGAAAGAAAGAAAGAAAGCATGATAAATCAACACAGTGGCCTGCATTTTTGGAATCTCTGTGACTCTTTGATGAGCTCCTGCACATCAAAATTTACCACCATTCCACTGTTCATGAGGTGATTTTAACAGTCACCTCCAGGTAACAGTCTTCCTCCAACTTCCTTATCCCTCCCATCCACCTTGATTTTCAAGGTTTGTCATTCATGCGGTGCCAGGAGATCCACTCACCATATGCCTTGCAGAAGTATTAAAGAAAAGCACCTCATGGAGCAGAGAGGGCAATATTTTATGACATACAGCTTATATTTTTCCAAGAGGGAGTATCACTCTGCTGAAGAAATACATCGTTACAGTATATTATCAGCATGCTGTAGTCATTTCTTCATTTCTTTCCTTTTATGGGCCAGTCTCATTTGAAAAAAACACCAAACACTTTAATTGGACATTCTGTCGTGAGCTGTCTCCATTAACACCATCTCAGAAGATCTCTGTCACAGGCAGTTGCCAGTTAGTGAAGTTTCACAAACATATCTTCATTATTTATGCATGCTGTGCTTTATTACCAACACCAGGTGTGAGCTAGGAACACTTCACTACACACAGGCAGCTAAAGAGGTCAAATGTCGCTGTTAAAAGCAATAACGATTAACAAACAGAACAACAAAGGTGCATTCTCACGTGAGGAGCTGGGCTCGCTGCTTCCTCAGCACTGTCATGCTCACATTTTTATAGTGGTGAGCCCCCAACAACCCCCCCCTATTAATTTATGACAGGAAGAGTCCAGGATGTTTTGGGGTGAACACAAGGCACCCACTTACTTTTAGAGTCCCTCAAGGACTCAGGGCAGTTTTCAAGATTTCTTCGCAGCATTTGACAGTCTTATAAGGAAATTTACACCAAGAGGTAATTGTTATGTATTGAAGTTCTCACCCTGGCCACCAGGGGTATTGTGTAGGTATATACCGTATTTTTCGCTCTATAACACGCACCCGACCATAACACGCACGTAGTTTTTAGAGGGGGAAAATCCGTAGGCATGCCACCCGTAGGCATTCCCTCCATAACACGCACAGACATTTCCCCTTACTTTTTAGGAGGAAAAAAGTGAGTGTTATGGTGCAAAAAATACGGTAGTTTTCACTCAGGTCCACGTCAGTTAATTTAGGCGGGAAACCCTGGGTTGTTGTTGTTGCTACAATGTTGACAGCTGGCTGCCTATAAAAGCAGGCCAGCTGAGCTGTTTGCTGTTCAGTTCAGTTCCAGCTTACTTATAAAGAACTGCTTGGAGAAATCTCTGTGTCGTCCGCTTTGTCAACCCACTACTTAATAGTAATGACTGGTCTATAGCCATACGAGAGCCAAAGTGGTGGTTCAGATTGGGACTGTGATGCTGGGGCCATCTATCATCTATCTATATCTATCTATCTATCTATCTATCTATCTATCTATCTATCTATCTATCTATCTCTATCTATCTATCATCTATCATCATCTCTCCCTCATGTTTCCCCAGAGAGTTTTCTTCCTCATGTTCCCTCAGAGACTTTCCTCCTTCATGCTCCCCGTCTTCGTGTGCCTTCTCCTCAAGAGGTCTGGAGGGTGGCAGCACGAGAACAGGCCTTCGCTGCAGTGGCTCCCTGTCTGCGGGATGCTCTCTACGGGGAAGTTCACCTGGCGCCTTCATTATACACCTTTAGGTGCCAGGCAAAAACGTTCCATTTTAACCAGGCCTTTGGTTGATTTGATTGACATTCTATGGCCTTTTAAAATGTGCCCTTTGGGGGGGGGGAGGGTGTTATTGGGTTGTTTTAGTTTGATTATATATTTTGTGGTTTTATATTTTGATTTTGTTCTATGAACCGCCCTGAGACCTCCGGGTATAGAGCAGTATATAAATTCAATAATAAAAATAATAAAAATAAAGTGTCCCCCCAGTTACAATGCCCCATAGGGGGACCCTTAATCATATCGTAAGTGCATCTGTGGTCCCCAACCCCGTCTCTGTGGGTAGGTCAATGGAAGAGCACCTGTGCTGCATTCATAAGGTCCCAGGGTCAAACCTCAGCATCTCCTGCCAGGGCTCGGAAGTTACTCAGCTACTGTACTGCTAGTCAGTGTAAACATTGCTGAGGTAGAAGGACCAATGGTCTGACTTGGTATAAGGCAGTTTCCTATGTCCCAATAGTAACTGGGGGAGGAATTTTAATTGGGAAAAGCATGCTTTTAAATGTGGATTACGATCCTTATTTGGACTGGTCTCCCAGCAGGTGTATTTTTATTTTTACTGTATTTTTATTTTTATTTGTTACTTAAATTTCTACACCTCCCAAAAGAAGCCCAGGACAGCAAACAACCAAGCAGCAAAAGAATATGATTAAAAATAAAATAAATGAAAATGCTGAGAACATCTTTAAACATTTTTAAAACAGCCACATATTCTCACAGATAGGAGCAGTACTTTAAAGCCATGAAACAGGAATGAACAGGAATGTTTTAAAAATTCTTCCTGAATGTTAATAGCAAGGAGTCAAGTACACCTCATCAGGGACAGCATTTCACAAATGGGTCTGCCCTGTTTTCCCATAGGAAGATTCTAATCACAGATAGTCTGCATCATCTAATTTTGTACCCTGAACTTCCTAGATAAGCAGGGATCTGCACCGGGATCTTCTGTATCCCAATTTGTATTGACTGTGCTGTAGTGGTTAGAGTGCTGGACAAGGACAGGAGAGACCTGGGTTCAAATCCCCACTCAGCCATGAAGCCCACTGGGATGGAATCTACACATATATAAAAACAAACGCTGTGAAAATGCTTTTTTTTAAAAACGTTTTGAAAAATACATTGAATTTGCCATAGCTCACATTCGCCATCTAGTGTCACATTTGTATATTGCACTTTACAACACATTTAGAACATTTTATTTGCAGCTGTAGAGCTGAATCTTGAACCAGTATTGAATTCCTTGGAGGAATGTCACAACATCACATGCCTGATAACTGGACTGCCTGTTGAATTTTGATAAGGTAAATTACTGGTAAGGATAATCCCATCTCAGTACAAACAACTGGTTCTAGCATGAAGTTTGCTGGATATGAGATCACTTTTAGAACTAATTCAAAGAGCACTTACACACTGAACAGCTACGCTGTGTGGTTGTCCAGATAAGCCAACATCCACATAAGCTGCCCGTCATGCATATGTCCATTGAAAACAAAGGGACTGCAGTTAGTTGCAACTAATTTTCCCTGCGGACTTTGGTGTAATTCTTTGGTGTAATTCTAGTAAGCAACAAATCAGTGATAACCCTGCTTCTAAATTGTCCCACTGCAGATAGGGGAATCATATGACACTATGCAAAACAAATAAATAAATAGCTCTACTCCATATGGTGCTGAAGGAGACTCTTGAGAGTCCCATGGACTGCAAGAAGATCAAACCTATCCATTCTTAAGGAAATCAACCCTGACTGCTCACTGGAAGGACAGATCCTGAAGCTGAGGCTCCAATACGTTGGCCACCTCATGAGAAGAGAAGGCTGCCTGGAAAAGACCCTGATGCTGGGAAAGACTGAGGGCACAAGGAGAAGGGGATGACAGAGGACGAGATGGTTGGACAGTGTTCTTGAAGCTACCAACATGAGTTTGACCAAACTACGGGAGGCAGTGGAAGACAGGAGTGCCTGGCGTGCTCTGGTCCATGGGGTCATGAAGAGTTGGACACAACTAAACGACTAAACAACAACAACAACAACCCATAGTAAACTAGCATGTTAAGGGTCTAAGTCTGGTTAGAACTCTTCTTCCTCACATCTCCAACTTGGTGGTAACAATGCATTTTGGACTACAATTCCCATCAAACATAGGCAGCGCAACTGTAGTCCATGTTCTAGAGGAAGAGTCAATCTAGTCTGAAGTGGGACAGTTCAGAAACAGAAGATCAGCTCAAACATTCTCTTCAAAAGGGACATTCACTTATTCTGAGGAGAATCCTAGAAATTTGTCCCTTGATACAGCTCCATGAAAAGTTGACTCAACGCACTTTTGAATTCTGTCATAGAGTGCTTTCCTGAGAACCTAATGTTTATTATTATTATTATTATTATTATTATTATTATTATTATCCGTGCTTTTTTCTAATAAAAATGTTTAGGCGTACTCTAATTTTCCTACTCATATTGAAATACTGCCCCTCAATGAGGTCAAACTTAGATTCACAAAATGTTTAGGGGTATGCTTACTGCTGCGTCCCTCCAGAAAAAAAGCACTGATAATCCTTAACTTTATTTTTCAGGGTCTAAAATACGTACATATAACAAACCATCCCCATAAAGAGGAGATATGGCATCTAAAGGGCTGTCACGTGGAAGTTGGAGCAAGTTTGTTTTCTCTTGTTCCAGAGGTTAGAACCCGAACCAGTGGATCCAAATTACAAGGAAGGAGATTCCAACTAAATATGAGGAAGAACTTTCTGTTGGTGAGAGTAGAATGGACTCCCTCAGAAGGTGGTGGACTCTCCTTCCATGGAGGTTTGTAAGCAGAGGTTGGATTGCCATCTGCCATGGATGGTTTAGTTGATATTCCTGCATTGCAGGGGGTTAGACTAGATGACCCTCAGGGTCACTTCCATCTCTACAATTCTACGATTCTATGATTCTACCTCCACACCTCAAGAAACATTCAGTGCATATGCAATGTAAATAATGTAGTCAAACATTAAGCAAACATTATGTAAATAGTTTAGAACTAATTACACCAGGTGTCTTATACGCTCCATCTTAACAGATTGTCCCAGAATGAGCCATGGGGGATGAGCAAACAGCATGTCCTTTCCAGTGTACTGAATCAACTTGCACCACAGAGCTGAGAACTTTATGTTATTCTGATTTGTGCTAGTGGGGTTTACATCACAGCTTAAGCCAAAGGCAGCTCGTTTTCTCCCAAGGTTGGTTCTTTCTGAAGTGTAGTGGTTAAGAGTGGTAGACTCATAATCTGGTGAACCAGGTTTGCGTCTCCGCTCCTCCACATGCAGCTGCTGGGTGACCTTGGGCTAGTCACACTTCTTTGAAGTCTCTCAGCCTCACTCACCTCACAGAGTGTTTGTTGTGGGGGAGGAAGGGAAAGGAGAATGTTAGCCGAGACTCCTTAGGGTAGTGATAAAGCGGGATATCAAATCCAAACTCCTCCTCCTCCTCTCATTTATGCTCTGGTACCAATGACACCTTTATCAAGGTACGAGTACTGGGTCTTCATTTTTACCAAAAAAGCAATGTCTCTGTCTCCATTTACGCTTACCAGTATTTCTGATCCTGGCTGTTGGATTAGGTTCTCTTTTCCCCAATACAACTGTACTAATAATACTTCAAAACTGAGCACAAGTGTTTTGAATAAGCTATTATGTTGCTTTCACATTATCATATTGTTTGCTGTAATATGTGAAAGAATAAAAAAAAAAGTAATTAGAGAATGGTGCTTAGGTCATAGCCAAACTGGCATACTAAATGCATAATAAATGTCTACTTTGCTTTTAATTAAGCAGCGTCTCCTTAAAGGTTTTTAATCACTAGTTTGGATAAGTGGGATTTGCAATGATTGTTAAGATACTGTGGAGAGTGGTTGAAAACATGCACCTGCATGCAGTTAGAAAGGGGAGGGTTATGGACAATATTATGTAGAGAAGAAAGGAAAGCTTTCTTAAAGTGTAGTTAGTATGATGGATAATATCATAATTCATAGTAAAATACGGAAATCCTTTTAGCATACTTTGTCCTGATCTTCAGCTTAAAAAAAAAAAACCAACCCTATGTAATTTATGGAGTACGTACTTATGGCACAACTATTTACCAAACCAATTGCATAATGTATTGTAGAGGAACAGAAAAAAATATGTACCCACTGATCTCTGTGACTGTGGGGCTTTGATTGGGGCTGGCTTTAGGTCTGAGCAAAATGCCCTGGCTGTTTTACTTCCTCTGTGGGTTCGCCTCTTAAGATTTGTTTGTTTGTGTGTGTGGTGTGGCACCTTGTAACACACACAGTAAAGCGGTGAGCTCTTAAAAAAAAAAAAAAAGTATGAGGAGAGGGAAAGCTTCCTTCTAGCTACCATTTTGTCTTTCTCAAAATGTACTGGACTGATGCAACAGCCGTGAATTGTGAGGAAAAGAAAATGGTGACCTCCCCACCAGCTTTGGGGGTGGGAGAAGCGTAGGCAGCTGGCCACTCAGCTTCCCAGGGATGTGGAAGGTCTTAAGCGGAGCTTATTCATGCAAGGATGTTGAGAACAGGAATTCCCCTCACCATTTTCAGCCCATGCACATTAGCCCCAAACATCTGAATAAAGAGTCAGTGTCATGTTTAGAAGCTCCCTGTCCCATTCACCAGCCCATATATATGTGGAAGAATAGCAAGTCCATCTTCTGGTGACCAGGTGGGCATGCTGTATGTGTCTGTGCCTTTTAAATCTCACACTGGCCATGTGAAGCTTTTCCACTGGAACTCTGTAGCATCGTGTTTAAATCAGACCTTTGTAATTAACTTATGCACAACTCTCTGAGGCCCAAAGCAGAAATGCAGCTTTACTTTTTATGATAATTATTGGGATCGCAGCAGGTGGGGAGGCAGGGATTAACCCATTCCTCTCCTGTTGAGGTGCTGAGGAAAATCTATTTATGAAGCTGCCATTTGCATTGGGAGGAAATCCCAGAATAGGAGGAAAGTTTTTATCCCTGACAGACTCGGTTCATTCCAAGTCAGCTGGGCAGTGGAAGACAGACCAAAGAAGCAAGGAGAGACTTCTTTGCCAAGATAAGGGGCAGCAAATTTGTAAAAGGCTGGTTGATATGGGGAAAAGCAGTGGCAAAGGTTCTGTGATAAAGAACAAATAAGGGCAAGCCTTTGTCAGGAAAGGGGGGGGGGAAGAGAAGACAATGTTCAGGGGGCTGGAGCAACTCAGGAAATCAGGATGAATGCTCATGGTTGTATAACTGCCCCATGAATGAATTAGGATGAATGCTCAATAATGGGCAGACATAGTCAAACCTCCACATAAGCTTTGTGTAAACAAATCAAGGTGAATGCTCAATAAACAAACCAACATCTGGAACCCTATGACCCCATCCACCCACGAAAACATTATCAACAATTTCTGTATGGGAGTTATCATTTGCCCTAACTGTGTGGTCAAATGACTGGGATTCCCCACTCCCTGTCTTCCTGACCCACATCTCTGTGAGAGAGCTAGTGCAGTTAGTTTTGTGCGTTGCCAGTTTTTCATGGACATATGTACTGCAATTCAAGCCAATATGAAATAATGTGGAAAGAACCTGAAACGGAAAATTAGGAATGACACATTCAAGATAAAGGGGCTCAGCCACAGAAACAGTGTCTGATGAAGATTTAGAGTGATGGCTGAGCCATGTGAATTGTTTATCCATTCTGCCATGGTATTGCTGCAAGCCAAGAGTGGTGTAATAATTTATTTGGAAAACCACAGTTTAGTACAGTGAGGGGGGAAAAGTAATCTAGTACAGCTTTGACAGGCCAGGCAGATAGATATGAAAAAGAGAAACAGATCTATTTCTTGAGATGTGGGCTACAATTATGAATGAATAGGCAGGAACAGTAATGTATGAGTTGCTGGCCTACAGATTTGTTTTTTGCTATCCCTCACATAGGCAGCTATATGTACTTCTTCAGGGCTTTAAAAATAGATAGTTATATATCATGTGTGTGTGTGTATGTCTGTGTATATATTGCATTTTCTGGTTTTTACTGCTCAATACATATACCAGTGATTGCCTTGTTTACAGTACCCCTTTCCTTACAATGGGAAAAGCAGGGATTTCTGTATTGGTTGTAAGGTTGTGAAAATGTTGCTGGTGGCCGTGGTACTGTTGCTTCTTTTTATATTTTTGGAATCTTCCTTTGAACATTTTCTTCCCACATTTTCCGTGTTCTCTGTGATACAGTTTTCTCCACTAGGTTCCAGCTGTATTCATGCTTAAGACAAGTGAAGGGAAGAACCTTAGGCCATCTGTGGTGATGTGGCTTTGATGCAGTGCTACTGATTGAAATACATATTTCAGTTCTGTCAAAAACACAAGGTGGAATAAAATGCCAGTTGCCAAATATCACTGCTTGCCACAATTGATTTGTGGGATTTTTTTTTAGACATCACAATCTGGGTGGTGTCCCTATGAATTCAACAAGAGGCCTTGCTGCCTTCACAAAAAATATATGCAATCTAGTCATCACGCTGATTATGGATACAATTTGGGAACCAGGAAAGAGCCAATTCCTCTTCACATATTCCTTGTGTGAAGGAGCTATATGGGTCCAAAGAGACTAGGGGGCTGCATGTCCCCCCCCCCCAAGTTGTACGGTATCTTCTGGCTCTTCAAATGCTGAGGAACAATGGTATATATATGCTGGAGTGATCTAGCACTTGAAGAAAGAGTCTTCTCTCACGTACTGAAGTCAGGCAGATGGTGACCAGGAAAGGGGCCTTCATGGTTGCAGTTAATTTTTAATTATGTGCTACGCAACTGAAGTCATGCACATGGCCATCTAAAGCCTACCTCCCACAATAAGACAATTAAGTCCAGGATCTAAGATTACCTCGCTACATCACCACTGGAAATGAACTAGACATGTCTACAAGCAGGCAATGATAAATATGTGTATAAACATACTGGGTAGCTACTTATTTGCATATATGCTGTTTATTCTAGAACAGCAGGTGGTGAATAGAGAATAGACAGCCCAGTACAGATCCATGACAGGGAGCTTCATGTGACCAGATAAAACAATATGGTGGAACTAAGGATAAGATCACTAATACCATGGAAACTCACAACACTGTTATGTCTTATTAAGCCACAAACACATGAATGGTATTGATAAATACTGAGTTGAACTGCTGCTAGTTGGTTTCTCGACATATTACAGCACCCAAAGATAAAAAGAAATATTTGAAAGTAAAATTCTGGCAGTCTGATTTTGGGAACCACAGAACATGTGAACCTGGCACGCAATTTGACAGTGCTTACAATTATACCATGTGGAAATCATCTCCACACAGCCACAGTATTGTTGGTCTTTTGTATTAATTGAACTGGTTCAATTTGCTACTGGAGAGGAGAGAATGGATTCCTTAAGAGCAGTGGGGTCATTGTGGAATGCAAGCAGGTTAGTACATGTAAGAAGCGAATATCTTGATCACACCAGTAATACGGCTCCTCTGCCTCAGAAAAGAAAAGGGCTAAAACCATACTCATGAGCTTTAATCTTATTAGAAATCCATGTCTCAGCTGACCTTGCAACACTACTGATTGACTGCCATGAGTGACACAGGGTTGGAATTAGGGCGTCAGGGGAGCAAAGTGAGCAGCCAGACAGTGGTTTGTGGGAAAATAGTATTGGCCTGGGGGGAAGAGAGAGCCTGAAACATTTAAAAGCAAACAAATGTATTAGGTGTTCTTATTAGTTTTCTCAAGAGTCTGTTATATATACAGACTCAGACAAATACTAATCTGTCTAAGTATATACTGGGGATACACATGGCTTATTCTCTGAATGTTTTTTCCCCTCTTGCAAATGTTCAGGACACTGAACATGAATCTGACATCCCGTACAGCACTGTAGTTAAATGCAAATGGTGTGCTTTTCTTTTCAAAGTGCCATGTCAACATAAGTTAGGGCTCAGTTACAGTTTCTGGGGCCAGCAGATTACGTGGGCAGATTACCTGCCTTTCAGTTAATCTGCAATTTAGTTATTAATGTGAAGGAAGGTTTAAATCCCCAAACCGTTCGTTTTTCCTTCTCTGTCCAAGTTGATGTGGGCTGCCAAGCTTTGATCTCATAAATGCTTGCCCACTGGGCAGGGTCAGGAGGTGGAAGCAGACTGTAACCTGGCAGCTCAGAGAAAAAAGGGAAAGCCAGAGGTAGACCCTGGGTGAGACTGGTGCACTCTAAATAGTTTAAACTGATTTTAATGTTACTTTTTTTTTTACATGGTTGCAACCCGGTATGTAATTTTATAGTGAAGATTGGATAATAAATCTAATAAATCAGCATTATCACTGTTATCCTGGATAAAGCTTGGTGGGTCATGCAGAGCCTGGTTGGGATAAACCAGAGGTAGACAACTTATGGTTCTCCAGATGTTGGAGGACTCCACTTTTCATCAGCTCCATCTGATGATGGTCAGTGATGATGGGAAATTAAGTAAAAGACCCCCACATACATGGGAGAGTCACAGTTTACCCACTACTGATTCACAGCATGGAATACTGTACATAGCAAAACTAAAAAAAATCACAGATCTGCTTCTCAGATTCATAGTACACTTAACTTCTGAAAAATTCAGTTTGTTGGTGTTTCCAGTAAAATAATGGATGGTTGGCAACACTGCTTTCTGTCCAGTTCTAGTAACCACCTGTATCCTATGGTCTAGTTGAGATGGCTTAGGTCTGCAATATTGTGCTCAGTTATTTTGTAATACATGCAACTGAACATAGTGATAACAATTTCTGAGTAAACATTTGCAGACATTTAAACTTAGAAGCTATGTTGAAATGGTAGTACTGAGGGCAGGATTAGATCACTTGGAACAATATCTTATTCCCAGTTGCCTCTTCAATGTCAAACTTCCTGGTAGCAGCAGGCTGAAAATTTTCTCTTCCAAATAAGTAAATGACATTGGGATGGTGTTTGGTATGGATATTCTGTGTACGCCTGGGCTTCTCATTGACCACTGTTATTTAGTTTTTCTTTGCAAAGTTTATCACCAGAATTGACAGGAAACAACCTGCATATAAAATTGAACACAATGGTTAAGCAGTTTCCCTGTAATGCATTAAATCTTGGGTTTAAATGTTTAAAGCTTACTTAGTAAGCACATTTGCACTACTGAAGTGTGTTTGCAATCGTTACTACATCCTATCAGTCCCTCAAGTTTAGTGACTGATACCCATTAGGAAAGTATTTCCTGCTCTGCAAATCTCTCTCTCTCTCTTATGAATTCTCTATAATGTATAAAAAAATGATTAACAGTGCAATCCTATATTTGTCTAGGATTATTTAGAAGTAAATCCTACTGAGTTCAATGGGACTTGCCCTCAAGTATGGGGCTATAAGATTGCAGCTAAAGCTGTAATCCAATTCACAATTATTTGTGAGCAAATCCCACTGAACTCATTGGGACTTACTTCTAAGTAAACATGCAAAGCATTGTTTCTACTCACATCAGGGAACTTGCTGTTGCTATATCACTAGTCTTATTATATCTTATTTTATATCCTTCGGCATTCCCCCTGAAGTTTCAATAACAATATTAGCAGTGCAACTTCAGCAAGAATGAGAAACCTATTTTGGCGGAAGTCCTTAGGCAGATATATCATCTTCTCTTAGGCTTGCCTTTCTACCAATGCAATATGCATTTAACAGCGCAGAATAAAAACAATTATTCAGAAAGAACTATTTATTTTTGGTGACCACAGCATATTTAGTTTTAATGACCAGCCATGGAATTTTGAATGTATGGATTCTTAGAAAAGACAAATAAAAGTAAATTTAATGAGAATAGCCCCAATCTAGATATATAGCACAATTCTGCACTACCTAGATGAAACATACTGGGACTTACTCTGAAGTAAGTGTGCATAGGATTGCAGCAGAAGACACACACATACACAAGATGACGTCTTAAGGGTACACCTAAAGAAGGCATATGAAGAGGTTCTTCATTTAGAATGGCTAAATGAATAATAGAATAATAGAACTGTAGAACTGGAAAAGATCCCAAAGGTCATGTAGTCCAACCCTCTGCACTGAAGGAATCTCAGCTAAAGCATCCATGACAGATGGCCACCCAAACTCCGCTTAAAAACCTCCAATGAAGGAGAGACTGCCACCTCTCGAGGGAGACCATTCCACTGTCTGTCAGCTATTGCTGTCAGAAAGTTCCTCCTGATGTTTAGCAGGCTTCATTTTAATTCTAAGAAAAATGTCGTAAAAGCAAACCAAACAAAGCAACCCCCAGTAGAGTAGATGGTTGCATAGATGGCTTAATTGCAAACGCTCGTTTTTTTGGGTTTTTTTACCAAAGTTGCCCCACATGGTGTTACTGTATGAATTTCTAGATGAATTGTGGGTGCTTATTGTGAACTTTGGTTGGTCCTAATGAACTTGTTGTTTTACTGATCTTGGGCTTAACCAGTTGTTCAAAAGAATCCTTTGGCATCTACAGAATTTAATTCCCAATGTGTAAGGATCAGGGTTTTTACATTAGCACAGAGGTTGCTTGGCTTGAAGTGCCCCGTAATGTTCATTCTGCCCTTGCAAAAAACCCAAACTTTTAGTGTGACAGCACTTGATATTAGGCAGGTCCATTCATGTAGTTTAGGCAATCCTAGCCGGACATGCTAATTTTATTACATAGATTTGTTTTTTTAAATCTGTTGGGCTGTATCCTACCAAGGTCTACTCAGAGCATACCAGTTGTAAAGTTAATGGATCTAAGCTATCCTTGCCCATTAATTTCAGTGGATGTGCTCTGAGTAAAACATTGATTTTTATCTATGTTTTGATAATGTTATTATATCTACTATTATTTAAGGCTGTTTTAATTGCTCTTTTTAAATGAGTACTTTATAACATTTTATGTAAGCAACCTAGATTTTTTTTTTTTATTAAGTGGTACACCGTATAAAACTTGCTAAATAAATAAATAAATAAATATGGGGCTGCTCCACAGCTCAGCTGCAAATTCACCCAAGGATCCTTGGGCAAATCACTGTCTCACAACACTGCTGTAATGATAAATGAGGCAAACTTTTCAAAGCCCATTGTTCATTTAAAAAGTATATAAAACCAATTGATAATAATAATTCTGGGAGGTATCACATTTGGATAATATCAAAAGTAGTGGCCAGTATATAACTTTGTTTGCATTCCATTTGAAAAGCCAAAATACAATAAATTATTCCAGACATGCAGTATATTAACATTTGATCTTGTTCTCCTACAGGGGAGGTTTCATTTAAAGGATGGCCATCACCTGTCCTTTGCTATGTTTCAGAACACACATTAATCTGTCTACAAAATGTATATTTCAGGTTCTGAGGTATGAAAACATAACAACAGCAAATGCTCTTAAAATGCAGCATTGTTGTGTGTTTGTGTGTGTGTGTTTTGAAATTTAATCTTGAACACATCTGAGAACATGGGAATAGCCTTTAGTGAGCTCAGTTACTTGCAAGTAAACATGCTTAGGATTTAACTTTATTTTGATTTGAACATCATGCAAATAGGCATAACTGTGCACATGATGTTTCCAGATTACTGTGAGTGTTAAGCACTGGGATTTATGGTCCTGTTTTAATCTCCCTCTCTCTCGCTCTGCATGTGTGTTATATATACTGTACATGTGCACACATCACACACATATGCATGTAGCTGTATACACATGACTTTATATACACTGAAATTACAATAGCTATAGCTAACAAGGAAGACTAAGCATGTGACAAATTCCAATATTGATGCAGGGTGCCTGGGCCACAGCCCATGCTGTTAAGAAAAACAAATGTTATTAACGTGTTAAGGAGAAATACTTGCTAATAACTAGATAATTTTAAGAAGTTAGGTTCATACCATCTGTTAATCTTAGTTGTGATTAAAGAGGTAAATCCTAATGGCCATTATTCCTAATGACAGGACCAAGCAGGCTTAAAGCATTAGCCGTCGCAGGCTGAAGAGGAGAAGCAATGAAGGATATCAGCAATCTTAGCTGCAATTGAGGAATTGCCCCGTCTTCCACACAACAAAAGTGATACAAAAGAATTACACCCTCACTAAAGTCTATTTCCTCGTATAATCACACAAAATGATTTTTCTTAAATATGATAATAAATCACAGTAAAAAATCAATGTGGCAGGGCCCAACTGCTATGGCCTGATAACGCATCAATCAATATTTAGTATTTAGATTTTAATTAATACATAGCAGTGCAGAGGCCTTTTAAGAGAGAAATATTATCACAGATAAAAAATCCTGCACTGTTAGCATGCAAAAGTTGTTGCTCATATCTGTCATTGATCAATCTGCCGCTGTTGTGATTAAAAACCCTTGAAAATATCAGACAAGAGCATAAAACAGATTGAGCCAAGCAGAGCACGTTGTAGGCACCTCAGCATTGCAAAGCCACTAGAAAAGGATGCTGGGTAAAACTGGTTTACAAGGAGGAAAATACTGTTGGCTGAACACAGGCCATCTCATTGTGAAAAATAGCCTTAGTATTTTTTAACAAATGCAGTACAGGAGAAATAAAACAGCCAGTGTTTGAGGTATAGCAGAAAGTTGCTTACTAATTGCATTTAACACATTATCCACTGCAGAATATAAAACAAAATATTGTAACTGAATCTGAACATTAATTTTGATCTATATCTAAAAGGGGTTTCTCACGGACTATGTATTACAGAACGAGTTTGAATATTTGTTGGCAATGTTGGTATAATAGACCAAGGTTGGGAGCATGAAATTCAGAGAAATAACATTCCCACATTCTCTCTATTTTGTTTAAGAAAATACCTACTTCATGCAAGCTGAGTCCACATTATAATTTATCAGGAATTATAACTTTTGCAAAATGTCAACATTTCTTGAAACCATCTGTGTTCTGATTGGATGAGGAATTTGGAAGATGAATCTAAGATTCTTCCCTATGATAACCACAAAACCGAATTGCAGAAAAAGCTTGTACAAATGGATTTGGTCAGCAGTGTGGGATTCGTCAAGGAATAATACTAGAATATTTTATGGGAATGAATCAAACACAGTATAATTAATAAAAAACCAATTTTGTTCCAAAATTTGGATGATTTGTGAGGTGAGGAAGACAGGCAATTTATTCAGGTCTAATGGCATTGCGAACAAATTAATCTTTGGCTAAAGCCACTAAACCATGGCTTGAGATGACAGAGTTTTAGTAACTCTCCTAATTAGGAGAATTACAGATCAAAATATCTTTGATACATATATAAAAACAGGAATATGCCACAGGCATGGTCAAGATATAAAAGTCTGAGAATTATAAACAACCAAACATACATAATATGAGCAATGTATACATTTTGCAGTTCCATGGGAACTGGGGCCATGAGGCAAATCTAAATGTCTTCCCCAAAGATAACTAGCTCTGAAATGGGGGAAGAGATGGATGTTTATTCCTTTTTCTAATCTGTTGTTCTTTCTAAAACAACAATGCTGATATTTTCTGGCTATTTGGATATCGTATCAAATTGAAGAAAATATACAAGGTTAATCTACAAAATTGAATTTAGACCAGAAAACATCCCCCCCTCCCCGGTATATTAGCAGCTCCAACCACTGCAGTGCAAATCCTCTTTTCCCCAGTGTAAGCAGAGAGAATGCTGGCAGCCTCCTCTTCTGTCATCTGTCATGGTGGTGTAGAGAGTAAGGTGCATGGGTCCCAGGCCCTGGTTTGAGACCTCTGGGCACCTTCCTCCCTCCCTCTTTTACAGGGGTGGGCTCCCTCTTTGTCCTTGATTGGAGTCCTACTGGCCACATTTCCATCTTTTGGGAAAGCATCTAGCAGCACAACTTGGAGGTGAGACTATCCCCTTGTATGGAATGTGACAAACAAGTGGCCATTTCCCCCACATAACAGAATTTATTCCACAAATTCTTTAATTCTAAAATAAAAATAAAAAATTAATTAGCTGAGCAGTTTTGGTTTGAAATTTTCATTTCTGTAAATATTAATGTTTTGTTCATAAGTCGGGCTGACCTTCCCTTCCTTCTTTCTGCCGAAATACTCTCTTCACGGAATGGGTGTGCTCTGCAAACTTCCTGAGTGGAAACCTCAATTCCCTGTGAAATAGTCATGCCCATTGCATCTCAACATTGAGAAAGAAAATGCCATAAGAAGGAGTCAAGTATCATATGACCATAGCCACAAACCCAATGTAATACAAATCCACATGCTATAACAGCACAATTTGCACTGCCTCTGTGAAGCCTGTGCTTGCATTTTGATTATCAGACCATTGTAAATGGATCTTAG
This sequence comes from Podarcis muralis, assembly GCF_964188315.1. Lineage (NCBI taxonomy): Eukaryota > Metazoa > Chordata > Lepidosauria > Squamata > Lacertidae > Podarcis > Podarcis muralis. The sequence goes on along the minus strand of NC_135662.1, from coordinate 56,596,812 downwards.
CCTAGGAGCAAAGCTTTTTTTCCTTTTAAAAAGATCTATTAACTTATAGAGACAAAACACTTAGTTTATTTAGTTCTTAAAGAACTTCAGATAATTGAAGATTCTGGATTTGAATGGGCTTTCTCAACGAGGGTCTGGGCTTGGACATGAGTAACATTGCATGGAAAAGGAATTGGTATTATATATGACCTGTCTGCTTCAAACCTGTTAGCAGTCTGGCGGCCATGTTCTGTGCTAGTTGAAGCTTCAGCATTGTCCTCAAAGGAAGTTCCACATAAACAGCCTTGCAGTAGTCCAGTCTTGAGGTTACCAGAGCCTAGATTACTGTCGCCAAGTTACCCCTGTCCAGATAGGGTTGTAGTTGGGCCACCAGCCTAAGGAAGTGGAAGGCACACTGAGCCACTGAGGCCACCAGTGCCTCAGTTGACCACAATGTATACACAAGAACCCCCACAAGAACTATAAACTTACTCCTTCTGAGGGAGTGTGACCCCATCTAGAGCAGGCTGCACACCACTCAGCCAGACGAAGGAACCACCCACCAAGATCATCTCTGTTCTGTCTGTACTGCATGATCATAAGACTCAAAAGTGATGCTTAATTTAATTAATGCAGGGTGTGCTTCCTGGTTGGGAACCATTTACTCACAATGGGAGATTGCTGCCCAGATTGCTTGCATTAAATAGAATACTGCATTGTGGAGTTAACTAGACTAGGGCGCAACCTCTGTTCCTGATTGGCATGGGCCTATAGCTTATGCCAGTGCTGACACATGCTGGAGGTGCTTTCCCTGATAACCAAAATGATGCTCTCATTGCTGAGAGCAAAACCAAATCACATACACATATGAGCTAGCCAGAGCTTCTTGGTAACATAGTTATATAGTGGGAAATGTTGACGTGCAGGAGCTCATCATGTCAATTTTTGTGACCATGCCCCTAAAAAGACCCCAAAGAGAGTTAAAAATTGCCAGCAGAACTCTTATCTATCATCTATCTATCTATCTATCTATCATCTATCTATCGGCAGTACATTGCATTATCCTCAATTTAGTCAGATCAGTTGGCTGCATAAAATAATGAGTTGGCATGTTAGACTACAGCTGAGGAGACCTCAGTTCACATCCCTGATCAACCAGTGTGGGTTAGTGGCTAGAGTGTTGGACTATGAATCTCACAGCGTGTCCTTTGGCCAGTCACCCACTCTCACAGTCTAATCTCTCTCACAGGTAGGACATAAATGCAATGATAAACAAACAACTAAATGAAGTTCACTATTTGACCTTGGGCAGTCATTGAGCTTAACCCACCCCAAAAAGGGTTCATATGCCAGGTCAGACCTGTCCTCCAATCACTGGCAAATTCCACTCTAGCAACTGATGGCCATCACTCCTGCTATGAATAGAATTCCAAAGCTGCACTTCCCCACATCCTTGCTCCTATACACAACTGGTTTCTGGAAGAGAAGTAAGATTTGCTCATGAGTATATGTAGAGAGGCCAACACATGTGCATCATGCTGGCAATAGAGATATGTGGTTTTACTATAATTCTACCATTCCCATGCCCCTCAGATATGAATTGAAAGTCAAGTATAAGGTTGGAAAGAGGAAACACTAATGCGCCAGCCCTGCAGAGCTTCAAACATAAAATTTCAGTGTAAATTCAACTGGGTTACCCATTGAGGGGTAATTTCTCTACCTATATACCTACTTACACACACACACACACACACACACACACACACACACACACCCCTACTACTTGTGCATTTAAGCTCTCATAAGCACAGCCTGTTGGCCTCATAGACTTTCCCAGGTTGTTTTACATGGAAAGAATGAATTGATTATTGTAAATGAATGATAAATGATATTCTTGTAAAGAAGCTGGTAAAATGCGGTCTTGACTATGCTACCACTCAGTGGATTTGTAACTGGCTGACTGACCGAACCCAAAGGGTGCTCATCAATGGTTCCTCTTCATCCTGGAGAAGAGTGACTAGTGGGGTGCCACAGGGTTCTGTCTTGGGCCCGGTCTTATTCAACATCTTTATCAACGACTTGGATGATGGACTCAAGGGCATCCTGATCAAATTTGCAGATGACACCAAACTGGGAGGGGTGGCTAACACCCCAGAGGACAGGATCACACTTCAAAACGACCTTGACAGATTAGAGAACTGGGCCAAAACAAACAAGATGAACTTTAACAGGGAGAAATGTAAAGTATTGCACTTGGGCAAAAAAAAATGAGAGGCACAAATACAAGATGGGTGACACCTGGCTTGAGAGCAGTACATGTGAAAAGGATCTAGGAGTCTTGGTTGACCACAAACTTGACATGAGCCAACAGTGTGACACGGCAGCTAAAAAAGCCAATGCAATTCTGGGCTGCATCAATAGGAGTATAGCATCTAGATCAAGGGAAGTAATAGTGCCACTGTATTCTGCTCTGGTCTGACCTCACATGGAGTACTGTGTCCAGTTCTGGGCACCACAGTTCAAGAAGGACACTGACAATCTGCCCAGAGGAGGGCAACCAAAATGGTCAAAGGCCTGGAAACGATGCCTTATGAGGAACGGCTAAGGGAGCTGGGCATGTTTAGCCTGGAGAAGAGGAGTTTAAGGGGTGATATGATAGCCATGTTCAAATTTATAAAAGGATGTCATATAGAGGAGGGAGAAAGGTTGTTTTCTGCTGCTCCAGAGAAGCGGACACGGAGCAATGGATCCAAACTACAAGAAAGAAGATTCCACCTAAACATTAGGAAGAACTTCCTGACAGTAAGAGCTGTTCGACAGTGGAATTTGCTGCCAAGGAGTGTGGTGGAGTCTCCTTCTTTGGAGGTCTTTAAGCAGAGGCTTGACAACCATATGTCAGGAGTGCTCTGATGGTGTTTCCTGCTTGGCAGGGGGTTGGATTCGATGGCCCTTGTGGTCTATTCCAACTCTATGATTCTATGATTCTATGAATGTTTGGCTGCTGCAACACCAGAAATGGTTGTTTGCTGTCAGCTCTATAGTATCAAAAAGCCACCGAACCAACCCAACCTCCCCCAAACAGTTGATGATCCATGTTTAATTCTGCGCATTTTAATATTGTTTACGCATCTTTGGAAAGAGATATTGAGATAGTGCAGATGTGTGCGAGTGTACACATAAGCAGACATCTGCCACAGTGTCTGTTTTGCACACACATAAAAGTGCCCACGCACACAGGTATAAGCATATGTATTCAGTCTCTAGATAATCAGAGACACAGATAAAATAAAGCTTCTCGAATGACAGACATTCTGCAGACAGGGTTGTTAGTTTATGTAGGCTATAGGCAGAGTCGACTGGAAAATTTTGATCACTTTAATTTACTATATCCAGCATGCCTGCTGTACTCATCCAGCACTTTTATCAAGCCCTGTGAGGTGGTATTGATTTTTTTATTTTCTATGTAGGATAAGAAGACAGAGAGTTAGGAGCAAGAGTGAATGAAGAACTTTCCTCAGATTACTGCTATTCTCTAGCTTATTGCATCCTGTCGTTTGTAGTTTCAGATGATGTCCAGTATGTCAGGGTTGCTTGAAGCAATAAACAGGGTGAATAACAATGGAAAGGCGAGATGAGAAAGATTGAAAAAAGGAAAAAAGAGGCAGCCAAGAAAGTAAGAAAGTGAATGTGAGAAATAAGGGGAGGTGGGTGGGCTGAGAAGGGGGGAAGCAGAGGTTGAGAAAAAGTGTCTGCAGTGTAGAGAGCTTGATGAGCGCATTCCTTTAAAGTAGCTATATAACCAGTCATGACAGTTTTTCACCAAACAGCTAAAATGTAAAACCGATCAGGTAGCGAAATAATGGAAACAGTGCCCTTTATGTTTTATTATTTTGCTACAGGAAGCAGCAAAGCAAAGAAAAAAGTGTTTAACAGCTATATTATTATTTTTTATTCTCTTGAATTAGCAGTCGGGCTGTTGTGAAAAGATGGATTTATTTCTCTTTCTCTTTTTTTTGGTACCCTGGCCTCAAAAACCTCTGTAGAAACCGTTAGAGATTCTAAATTTGCAAGTGATGCAGTGTTTCAATCATAGTCCTTCAGGATCTTGAGCTTTGGGGGCATTTTTGCTGACCATCAACTCTATGGGATAAAAATCGATTTACAGTAGAGAATGTGCTACACCTGTTCATAAAGGATGGCGAACTGTATTCTGGCTGATGCCTACCCTGCTATATATGAATATAGATTTTGCTTTTCTCTACTATGCAGGCAAAAGTGAATTGCCATCAGCACATTACATCAGTCATTCAGCACCATTCAGTTCCTTTAGCTTTCTGGATACAATTAGTAGTGCTGGTTTTCATCTATAAAGACTAAAATGGCTTTTACATAACGCAGAGATGGTCTTCTTCCCTATTTCACATCATGATTTCTATGGTCAATCACAAACAGTGCCATGAACAAAAGTTTCAGGGCCAGTCATTATTATTATTACTTTATTTTTTAGTGGTATCTTTACTTACAGCATTCCTGGGCACTGCTGGGGACCCAGGAAGGGGCCTACCTGGATTGGTCTGCCTTTTAAAAGCTGGCACCATTTTATTTTCTCAGAAATACTCTGACATAGATCTGGGGCATTGTGGGAAATTTGAATAGTGGTTCCTAGCCACTTGGATTGCAAGTACAGTGGTACCTCGGGTTACATACACTTCAGGTTACATACGCTTCAGGTTACAGACTCCGGTAACCCAGAAATAGTGCTTCAGGTTAAGAACTTTGATTCAGGATGAGAACAGAAATCGTGCTCTGGCGGTGCGGCGGCAGCAGGAGGCCCCATTAGCTAAAGTGGTGCTTCAGGTTAAGAACAGTTTCAGGTTAAGAACGGACCTCCTGAACAAATTAAGTACTTAACCCGAGGTACCACTATACTATTGTTGTTGTTGCTTACTGCCACAGTACCAAGATAGATTCAACTGTCAGCTCACTCAAACCTGATGCTGCTTATCTTTTTAAGACATAATTTATACTTTAGATATCTCCCCTCCCTTCCACTATTTACTGATGTTAAATGTGCAGATTAAAAGTGCAACGAGTGACTGATCAAAGAAATAAACATTTACATTAATGGCCATTACTTGCTTGGATTGGAATATTTATTGACATTGCTGGAAGTCAGTTGTTATTTTATTGATAGAATAAAACAACGTAGCTGTCAAGGAATTTAAATCAAAAGGCACCTTCAGACAGTTGCCGTTTTCGGGTGGGATTCAATCAAATCCTGGCAAATTCAGGCTGTGCAATTAAAGCTTTTGTGAAAGAAACATGCTTTCCTCAAAGATCCCCAAGATGACAGTGATGGAGCCATGCGCAGTGAAGTGTGGGGTAACACTTGCTTCGACACAATGTCATCTAGCCTCCCTGAAAACAAATAAGTCTGGATGCTCATTAGAAAGGTCTCCTGGAAGTGACCAAGGACTCAGATGCCTTACTTCCTGCGCTGTTAAATCTCCTTACTAGTTGAAGGGGCTACAACTACATGTTGTAGTGCTACTCATATAATGGACAGGGAATGTATTGCTGATCCTTAGTCCAATTATATTCTGTGACCTGAAGAGCCAATGGTTGTATATAACCATTGCTCCAGTCCTGGCTCATCACTCAGATCAAGGTTTTACCAGAAATATTTCACTAGTATTTATTTCCATTGCATATCTTTTTATTTTAAAACTAAGGTACTGATTACATTAACACCCACCCACCAATCAATCAATCAATCAATCAATCAATCTATCAATCACAAGAATCACAATGAATGCAGGATTTTGCAGTCTGTCAGTGTGCCTGGATCCTGCATTACATCTGAATGCCTAGCAATAATATTATTAATCATAATAATTAATTTTTTGTACCCCACCCATTTGACTGGGTTGCCCCAGCAACTCTGGGCGGCTTCCAACAGAATATAAGAAAGCATAACTAAACATCAAACATTAAAAGATTCCAAATATAGGGCTGCCTTCAGATGTCCACTGAAGGTCGTATAATTGTTTGTCTCTTTGACATCTAGGACTGTGCCCCTTCCTGGAAAAAGCAGATCTAGCCACTATTGCACAAGCCTTAAATCAGGGTTGGAGAACCTGTGGCCCTTCAGATGTTGCTGGACTCCAAATCCCATCATGCCTAGCCAGCAGGGCCAATGGTCAGGAATAATTGGAATTCTAGTCAACTGGAAGGGCACAGGTTTTATAGCTGCACCTAAGATGAGCAGGAAATAACTTCAGTTATTAGGGGTTGAGTTGTGGAGTTTATTACTGAGCTAACACTGAATAATTTGATGCTCTTTCATATTTTGTGTTGTGTGCCTTTAAAAAATGTTTTTAAAGGTAGAAGGGAATCCTAGGCTGAATTTCACCACTTCCAAATATACGACAAGAGCTTTCAGAGTAGGTCACCTCAATGTATTTTGCCATTTAAGCTCAAGTACTCTTGCATTTACCAACAGGATTCCTGATGTGATGTTTCATCTGATTTTTTTTAAATGGCTTTTTTTATTTCTGAAGTTTTCTAAGATAAGATCATTCTACATAGTGGACTGTTTGTTTTAAACCTGAGAAGATTTAAGCTTCCACTAACTTTTTAATTTAAAAGATTTTTCTAACTAAAGAGTTTTTATAGAGAGAGTCAGCTGTAGTTCAGTTTATCACAGTGACAAAGACAGTTGAGAAGGGAGGCAGGCTGAACTTTAAATGCTGGAACCATACAATTGGAATGCTAGATATATGTAAGCAGAAAGAACTTACTATGGCAATGTTATCAACATGTTGCATATGCTTCCTTATGACCAGTAGACCGAGCTTTTGACTCATGGGCTGCACTCTCTTAAAATGGCCAGTGACTGCCATCAGGGAGTTGCTACACTGGGAAAGCAATGGGAAACCTGGGTACCTGGTACACAGCAACCCCAAAGGCTGGAATAGCTTGGAATAGAGGTTGTTCACCACTCCAGCATGCCAGGAAGTAAGTCCCACTGAACTCAGTGCACTTTACTTCTGACATACATACCAAGGAATTTGTACAGATCTTCTGGAAACTTTAGCTTTCAGCAATTCAAGAGCTCCTCCTCATGTTCTGAGGCACAGGACTTTTAGAAATAAGAATCTGCATTCAGATTAAGCTTCACAGATACAGAGTTTTATTTTTATAGTTCCTTTCCTGCCCTTCCTCACAAGGGAGCCCAGGGTGGCAACATTAAAATGTGTAGTGTAAGTCTTGGGGTGGACTAGTAAAGGTAAAGGTAAAGGGATCCCTGACCATTAGGTCCAGTCATGCCTGACTCTGGGGTTGCGGCGCTCATCTCGCTTTACTGGCCGAGGGAGCCGGCGTACAGCTTCCGGGTCATGTGGCCAGCATGACTAAGCCGCTTCTGGCGAACCAGAGCAGCACATGGAAATGCCGTTTATCTTCCCGCCGGAGCGGTACCTATTTATCTACTTGCACTTTGATGTGCTTTCGAACTGCTAGGTTGGCAGGACAGGGATCGAGCAACGGGAGCTCACCCCATCATGGGGATTCGAACCGCCAACCTTCTGATTGGCAAGTCCTAGGCTCTATGGTTTAACCCACAGCGCCACCCACGCTTGGGGTGGACTAGCTTGTGATTAACCCAAAGCATCCTGAAATCCTGATATACACTGCATTCCTGATCACATTCTCATCCACATGCACCCCCCCCCCCTTCTTAAAGTGATGAACACAGAAAACATGACACCTAACAACACATTCCATTAAAGACACAGCATAACCATTTATTAATTTATATTTTTAAATTAAGTTCGGGAGGCCTCCAATTTTCATTGGGAGCATAACTATGTTGGAACAGGAGCTTTAATCCTTCTGTGCCCAACTGCAATGCTGATGGGAATCACAGCTTCTCATGACAATTACCATTAGAACTTAAAACAACAACAACAAAAACCACACTGCTGCCGCTGCACACCAAATATTTAATATAATGTGTAAGTGGATGCCAAAGGGTGTTGCTTCCTAGCCTCATTCTTGAAGGAATATGTGCTCTGTGATTAATCTTCCCTTTTCCATATTAATATGGTTCAACTTTACAGAAACTTTACAGAAAAAGTAGAGCTAAAAAAGAACGACAGGGGCAGGGGAAACAGAATGTAGGAGTCAGGCAGAGCAAAACTTGTCTAATCCAAGTGCTCCTTGCTTTCAGAGCTGCAGACATTTTTGAAATTCTTTTTAGGACCATGAGGGCTAGAAACTTTAATAAGTTATGTTTAAAACAACTGAACATCACAAGACTCAGTTATGTTTAAAACAACTGAACATCACAACACTTTGCTGCCAAGAAAAATGAAGGTCGTTCACAGTAATGTCTGAGAGCAGGAAATGGCTGATGAAACAAGCCCTCTTCAGGTGTTATGTCCCTCACACAAAGAAGGGGACAGAGGGGGCAAGCATGCTCGCTCCATTCTGTCATGCCACTGTGCCCCTTCCTGCCAAGTGTCGGCATGAGCCTGCTGCAGATTGTTTCCCCTCCAATATCTGGGACTCACAAAATTATCTACCATAATTGTCTTTCTGTCATTTGTCATCGCATCCAGTGAGCATCTGCTCTGCCCAGAGAATCCTTCTGAACAGTTCCAGATACAATATAAAACAGAACAACTGCATCCCTTTTATGGTTGATTTTCAGCCGTCTTTTCTAACCGACCACCTCGCTATTAGGGAGAACTGTCATTGAAAGCCAGCGCTCAGTGCCTCAAAAAAGCCATCAAAAACAGTGCTTTCTGCCAGCCTCCTAATCTACAAAAAATATATATGTTAGAACCAAATTAAAAATACCAATCATTAAGCCTGGATCTCAACATTATGACTCTAGTCATTGTTCCACCTGTGATTATGTTAGGGTAACTGTCACATTTAAAAGCAGTAAAAAAAACACAAAGCCCGCCACTCTACTACACCAACCAATATATGACCTGCAAATTCACTAGTGTTTTAGATGTTATACAATGCAAACACCCCTGTTTTTGTTTGTTTTTTAACAGAGTACCTTGGAAAAAAACACCAAAGGACTTTGTACTTACTTCATAAATCACATCACAGTTGCATCAGGGATGAGGGGTGGGTGTGTAGAGGAGAAATAACACAGAGGTAGAGGAAATGTCACTCATTTCAGCAAGGACTCAGTTTCCCCAAGATCTCTCTGTTGACTTGAACAGAGGAAGGCCTAGACCCATGTGAAAAACAAAAACAGTGTCCATATCCCTCCCTCAAATCACTGTGTTTGGAGTATCCTGGGAAAATAATTCATTGTGATTAAAGCCTAGACCTTTCCATCAAAACAGACAAACCCACCATGCCAGTCGTTCCCCACTTGAACTCAGGACATTTCCCTAGCAATCTAGGTTTTGCTTTTTTATTTTTAAAGAAATAATGCAACCATAACTTTAAAGATCCAAGCCCATGGAGCACCTTGGGAGTTCAGGGAATGCTTGATCTGACTTGAGACGCCTCGTTAATGGCACAATCCAACTCAGGCATTCAGCTCACCTCATCTGTCTTGTAATTCAGGAAGTACACATCATTGACGCACACCCTCATGAACACCTACTTCAGTTGGTAACTAAGACTCTTTTTCAGAGAAAGAGATTTTGGCATTGTTTTGTATGCCCGGGTATTCTCTTGCCTTACTCTTGTCACGCAGTTTACATGCCACTATCAATTGTCCTGTACTAGGAGCAGGGCTTTTTCAGTGGTGTCCCCAGGTTGTGCTATTCCTGAAAAATACCTGCTGCATCCACTCATTTAGGAGGAAAGTAAAAACAACAATATAGCATCTGTTCTGTAGGTTTCTTCTTTAAATGTCAGTTCCCATTTAGGCTGTTTGCTTTAGGCTGAAATCCTAAACATAGATACTTGGGCATCAGCCTGACTGAATGTGTTGCTGTTTACTTCTCAGTGGTTAATGCAAGTGGTTAATTGCTAATCTAGTTATGTCTATGTATCTGATCTGACTATTAAATGTGTTCATTAAAAATGGTAGCTACCCATTTCACCAGCTATTAGAGGAAAGGATTTTAGAAATGCCATGTTATCTTAAGTAAGTGTGATTATAGTCCCTATGTTTCAAAGTTTGGCTTTGTTGGGGTTGAAAAAACAGAGGCAGTTTTAATTGTCCAGGAACAGTGGCAGGTATCTATAAACTTCAAGAGGTCTTTTTGAAGATACTTTCCCCTCCTTCTCTCTCTGAGGCACAACCCAGATTTCATTAGTTGGCTAACCAGATTATAAGAAGCCTGTAAATAGAACAAATGATTCCACATGATCCAGGTTATTTCCAAACAGTCATGCAAAGATATAACTGAAATAATTTAGACATATGGATAAGAACCTTCAAAATCAATAGTGCTGGAAGAAATGAAACATATGCTGATGCAATCAAACAGAATTGAATTTCATACAAATGTTAGCAAATCTATATCAGATTATCACGGCAAAAACTTCATTTTCATTGATTTATAATGTATTATTATTGTTTCCACCAAACTGCCATAGACAGCCATTTAGCAGCTGCCAAGCGCCTTAAGGGTAAATAAAGGATATCACTGATGGTGCTGGGATATAGTCGTTTAAGTGTCTAATAATTCACAAATGCAGCAGGTATGATATTCTGCTTCTGTATATTCTTTAGTGTTTTACTTTCAGTCTAATTTATTAACCTTAATCTTTTATTCTGAAAACAACAAAGGATGACATTCTCAAGAAAACCTTTATTTTAAGGCTGTAAACTGGGCAGCCTTTAAAAATAGTTTTGTTGTTGTAAAAGCATAAAACCCTGTGTAAGGTGCCAGACTTGGGGAAATCAGCAGATTTGGGACTTCTCCTTACAACACCTGATCTTTCAGGGTGGAGGTTTCGGAGGAATCAGTGTAATAGTTTCTTGGGCCTATTGATCCAATGTCTTGTAGCAGCTAGATGGGTGGGGTATAATAATAATAATAATAATTAATAATAATAATAATAGTAGTAGATTGAACCGAATCAAAACAAAGGAAATGAACTTGACGAACAAGGATGGGTGTCCCTGTGAAAGACATGTTTGTCTAAGACTCTAATTGTTTGTGTAACTGATCTTTATACTTGTAAACCTCTTAGAAGCCTATACTGGCATTAAGCAGTATATAAACTGTAAGATTCTGGACAACCAGAAGAAAGTACTTCTTCATGCAGCACATGGTTAAAGTATGGAATTCACTCCCATAAGAGGTAGTGATGGCCGACAACTTGGATGGCTCTGTAAGTGAGTTAGACATAGGCTATCAATGGCTGTCTTTGCAATGTTGATATTGCTTGGAAGCCCAAACATCCAGCTATCAATCTCTTCTACTTTTGTTCATCCATCAGTCCTCCTGAAGGTTAGATGAAGCATGGGTGGATGTAAGGCTTGTGGGATCCACTTAGGTGTCCCCCCTTTTTTTACCAATGGGAGTCATGTAGAAAATTCTTATGTATGTGCATGTGGACTAGTGGTGGTGCTGGCACTAGAACCAGTATATTGGCTCAAGATGTCTAGCATATACTCCTAATGCACCCTATGAGCCTTGCATTGGGATTACATCTAAGTTACCACAGATCAGGGATTCTAATAACTTGATTTAGAAGGGGGAGTTGCTCTTTGCTGCTCTGCTACAAATTGCCCAGAGCTATAGATCCCAATCTACCCACTCCTAGTCTTGATTATATCTATTCTAGGAAATCTGCACATTCACCGTCCCTTATCTTCTGTCTTTGCCTTTCCCTTTATCCACACCACTTCAGCTCATACTTCTCTTTTGGTAAGCCCACACATCTAGTGAGCACCGTGTGGATACAACTCTTTGCACAGAGAATGATTGAGGCATCTGTGAGAACAGGCTCCATTCAACAAATGTGAAAAGGTTTTGGCATATCTCAATATACATTTTAAGTGTTTTTGTTTAAATAGAAAACAAAACAGAGGCTGAACTGCATTTTAATATCTAAAGGCATATAAGCCACCCATTTCTGTTTAACTTAGGCCCTTTTGAAATTTCCATTTGGGCTTTTGTTCACCTTTATTAATTCATGTTCATGCTTTTGAGTACATGTTCTCCTTTATTAGTTTAACTCAGCAGGGTTTTTCTCCCCCCATGTGACTTTTGCATTGAAGCAGGTGATCAGATTCCATTGCAGTGAGATACAATTTAACCAGAAAATAATTCATTAACAGGACAGAAACAGTAGTTCTTCCTGATAGCCTCAGTTTAAGTATTTATAGGCATGAATATTAGAATATCCGCAAGTGGAGACTTGCATAAATTTGTGAATGTGTGTGTGTGTGTGTGTGTGTGGGTTCAATACTTTCTCTTTAACCATCCCACCTTATACTTTTGAAAAATATTTTATAGATACAGAAAAGGATGGACAGTGTAAAAGGTATTGAAGTCTTCATAAATGCTGTTTGTGTCAGTTAGATGTGCTCTGCAACCATATCTGTGGCCAAGAATTATTTTCTATTACATCAACAGTATAGTTCCACCAAACTGTGCCACCATGCAACCCTTTTTCATTTCAGCTGGGTTAATGGAGATTTTGCTGCAGCAACACTTGGTATCTTCCAGTGTAGATCTCACAGATGGTAATTAAAACATCCTTAAAAATGTAAGATCAGCTAGCAGCAGACAGCTTTAGACTGAGTGGTTCATGTGATGCTTATCATATGTGATGTCATAATATTGAGTGTCTTACATACTTTGAGGGCCATTTGTTTGGCAGGAAAGTGGCATATAAATGCCTAAATAAAGAAAATACACAGAGTACTAACAGATCATATGAAATAAAATAAAAAAGCAATGGGACAAAGCATGCTGCCACATACATGCCCTATGGAATAACATGCTAAGTGGCGACCAGTATTACGTACGTCTGTGGCCATTCATAAGAAGAGGGTAATGTTTTTCCACCAGATCATTTGACTTAATCAGACATATTTCTAAGGATGCTCATTTGAGTAAACAACGACTGCTTTCTCTGCCACATACTGCATTCACAACAGGATGCTTTTTAGTTATAAAAAGGGATAACCAGACGAAATGGTGGCAATCACTGTCATAGATGATCTAGAATTAAATAGTCTGCACCCAGGACAGAAATAAAATTCAAAGCATTCATGTGTATATAGCTATAGATATAGATCTATAAGATTTGTGGAAGTACAAAATAGTTCTGGAATTCTTTCCCAGTGTATTGTGAGACACTCAGAAATAAAATAAAATCAGTTGGAACAATGAGAGCATTGTCAGAGGAGTGCTAGCCTTTCCTTTCCTTGTAAGAGTTCCTGCATCCCACTTGTAATTTTCAATTTCTGGGCCTGAAAAAACTTAAGTAGAATAAAGCAAACAAACAAGCAAAATACAATAATCATCATTAATTTTACTTGGGGAAGCATGTAGCTCTAGTCTCAGGGAGGTTTCCATTAGTAGCAAACATTTAGACTGTACTTCAACGATTTGTTGTAGGAGATAAATACATACTTGTGAAGGTGCAGTTTGATTAGGTCAAAGGAAAGGAAGGAAATTTTGTGGACTCATATTCTAGCCCATCATCATCTTGGAAAAGAGCCATTTGTCCAGAAGCACAACTGACAGCTAGAATGTGGTAAAAATAAAACAGCTAATGAGATTCACTGAACATAGGCCATGTGGGCAGTGAATCAGAGTGTCTTAGCCTATTAACCTGTATGGCACAGCTGTAGTTTAGCTTTTCAAAATCTCTGATTGTTTTGCTTCATTATAATCAGTGAGAATTAAGGGAAGAAGGCCTGTCTTTTCTGCTAGGGAAACCTTTGCCATATTTAAGCAACTATCTTGGCCATAGTTACCACAAAAACATATTAATATCTGACAGTATTGTCTGAATTTTCACATGGTAGATCTGGATCTTCTCTCCAGGTTAGGTATTTTGGTGTTCTGGTCAAAGTGTTGCACTGCAGCTAGCCATGTGATGAAGCAATAGGACTGCCCAGTTCAAAAAGTGAGTCCGCCTTTATTCTGGTGCTCCAACTCAGGGTGGAGCTACATAACAACAACAACAACAACAGCAACAACATGCTGCTCATCCGACTGGGTTTCCCCAGCCACTCTGGGCAGTTCCCAACAAAATATTAAAAACACAATAAAGCATCAAACATTTAAAACTTCCTTATAAAGGCTGCTTTCAGACATTTTCTAAAAGTCAAATAGTTGTTTATTTCCTTGACATCTGATGTTCCACAGGGTGGATAGAAGGCCCTCTGCATGGTTCCCTGTAACTTCACTTCTCACAATGAGGGAATTACCAGAAGGCCCTTGGTGCTGGATTTCAGTGTCTGGGCTGAACAATGGAGATGGAGACACTCCTTCAGGTATTGTCAGGATGCTGTCAGCGGCTCCCGGCTAGTTGCCCAGGAAAGTATAAAGACAAGGGAAGGTTTCTTACCATCTTTTTTTATTCAATAATTAGAGAGAGGCTATAGAACCCAGCCTCTTGGATAATGGCACTGTTGCCTGGCTTCTTTCTCCTCCTTCTCTCTCATTATTTCCCAACTTTCCCCCTCATCTGCCGCTGAACTCTGACCTCCCGCAAACCACTTTTGTAAGTCTATACTGTCTTCCTCTTCCTCTTCCCTGGAAGGGTCAGGGTGGGGAGGCGGTCTCCACCATTCCTCCTCTGCCCAGCCCCTGACAGGTATACTGGATCGAGGCCATTTAGGGCTTTAAAGGTCAGCACCAACACTTTGAATTGTGCTCAGAAACATCCTGGGAACCAATGTACATCCTTTAGGACCAGTGTTATATGATCCTGGTGGCTGCTCCCAGTCACCAGTTTAGCTGGTGTCTAGCTGATGGCATTCATAAGATGGTGCTACCACTGAAAACAATGGTGTTATGTTGAGGTTTCTCCTCTGTTACCATAACTTACTTGTCTTGCTTCCTGAAATCTTTTGCATACACAGCATTTATCCTATTGTTGACCTATGGGCAAGTCTTAATGTCTAAAGGAGAGAGAGTAAACTTGACACGAGGCTCCCATTTTAAACAACTGACCTGAGTGTCAACCCCTGCTTTAGATGTTTTGTGATGGCACTCTAAATGTTGAATTTTGAGTTGGGCACAGGATGAAGCCAGCTGCAATGCTAATCCAGTTAACCACATCTTGACAAGTGAGTTTGGTTGTGCGAATGAGCCCTTAATCTTAGTTTAAACTGGTGTGAAAGGAAATTCAGCTCTACCGTATGTTGATTTCATTAATCTCAGGAAGCTTAAGAAGTTAAATTAACAATGACCTTTTCCTTAGGACTAGGTGATAACACAAGACATACTTGGACTCATACAATAGCATATGACATCACCTCTCAATGTTTAGAAAGCATTTTTCACATGATGGTACATTGAGTTTTCTTTTTATGCAAAGCGAAGTTTTAACTAAATCAGGATGTCTTAAAAACGCTTAGCAGAATCATATCTTTTCTTAGAACGAAAGGAAGCTCCAACACATGTGATGGTTGGAAACCAATTATACAAGATTTTTCTTCTGTTGCAGTGCATTTATTTATGCACGTATTACCTTTCGAATGGTTTTCATCTCTTGTTTTATGCTGCGGTATTAATAAGAAATTTGCAGAGTTTCCTTCAGTTTCATTTTAGATTGTCAGAATCTAAATCCTGCCACTGGTGAATGACTGAGCATGGATGATGAAATCTGATCAGGATGACCAAATCTGATCAGATTGATGAGGTTTTGACGTTCCAAAATGGACATTTTAAATTGTAATCCTATTCACCTTCACTTGTTATTAAATCCCACTGAACTCAGTGGGGCAACTGTATGAGTAGCTATGCACCACACTGATAGGCTGCAATCCCTAAGCACATTTACTACAGAGTAAGCCCTGTTGGATTTGGTTTCCTCCAATATACATGTATAGGATTTCACTATTGTTTTTGAGCCTAATGAATATCTGGATCGGGGTGTATTCTGAAACAAACAGACACTGTGTGTGTGTGTGTGTGTGTGTGTGTGTGTGTGTGTGTAAAATTATATCCTGCCTGAAATTATGGGCTGCAGTTATGTTGGGTGGCACATTAAATCAATCCTGCTTATTACATATATTACACTACATAGCAGCCCACACATTTCTCTCTGAGTTCAGTTTCCTATACATGATCTTAATAGAGGTCTACTGAAATCAGTGAAAGTATTCTAATTGATTTAACAGCTTTAGATCAAGTCCCGTGGTTATAAAGCAAAACCCCTACATTTCTGCCCTGCAGGGGTGGTCTCAATTAGCGGTCTGTGGCCAGTTCGCTGTGGACAATTGTGAATCGTCCATATTTACAAACCACTAACATATATATATATATATATATATATATATATATATATATATTTGCTTTCGTAGATTTTCACGGGTACAGGAATGCAGGTTTTGGTGTCCTCGGGTATCTTCCCGTGTAAAAGTTGGGGTGTCTAGGCGACGTTTCGACGAGGTCTCACTCGTCATCTTCAGGCAGGTGCTTTCGGCTTCTTGTTACTGGAACAGATACCCGAGGACACCAAAACCTGCATATATATATATATATATATATATATGATGTTTTTAGATTTTTCTGGTGGCATTATCAAGGATGCAATGTATCAGAGGTGGTATGCATTACATTAGAAAGTTAGAATGAATAGTGGCAATGCAAATTCTTAAATTCCTAGCACCTGTAAGGGGACGCGGGTGGCGCTGTGGGTAAAATCTCAGCGCCTAGGACTTGCCAATCACACGGTCGGCGGTTCGAATCCCCGCGGCGGGGTGCGCTCCCGCCGTTCGGTCCCAGCGTCTGCCAACCTAGCAGTTCGAAAGCACCTCCAGGTGCAAGTGGATAAATAGGGACCGCTTACTAGCGGGAAGGTAAACGGCGTTTCCGTGTGCTGCGCTGGCTCGCCAGATGCAGCTTGTCACACTGGCCACGTGACCCGGAAGTGTCTGGGGACAGCGCTGGCTCCCGGCCTATAGAGTGAGATGAGCGCACAACCCCAGAGTCTGGCAAGACTGGCCCGAACGGGCAGGGGTACCTTTACCTTTACCTTTAGCACCTGTAAACCAGTGAAATAAGTATTTTTCAGCTTTTTACTGTATTACAATTATTTTAAAAGTTAAAGCTCAAGTCAAAGTATAATAAAAATGGTTAAAAAACAAACAAAAACAGATTAAACCAGATAAAGGTAGCAGCAAACATTTGTGATAAAAACTTTCCAGGTGGTAAAAGACCAGAAAAGTACAAAGATATTCACTGATTGTGAAATGATATTAAATTAGATGCCAGCCAAGCTTCCTTAGTGAGAGAGTTCCATAAACTGGGTGCCACAACAGAGAAGGTCTTCTCTCCTTCTCTCCTCTGGCTGCCATTCACATCACCTCAGAAGTCAGGCTGAGGGGTCCTGTAGAAGAGAATTCATAGGGCTGTACTCACCTGCTTAAACACTTTGCCTAAGAGGGTGACAAAACAAGCCAATACTTTCTGCAGCCTTTGAAGTCGTAAGGAAGGCTCTTTAAGATTAAGTTTCAAAAGTGCCTCTTCTCATTTAATACATCCTGGGCCAAGCCAGACAACCCCTCTCCACTCCCCAGGTCAACGTTGTTACAAGCCAAGATGGGCAGAGGTCGAGCAGACATCTGGTAGGCCACAGTCCTCCAAGCATCTTTTCCACATCCTCATATTGTGAGGACATAGAGTCACTCCATAACACAAAGAACAGCCAACACTGTGCCTTCCAGATATTGCTGCACTGGAACTCCAATGAGCCTCACCCAGCACGACCAGTGCTCAAGAATGATGGGCGTTGTAGTCCACCAATATCTGGAGGTTACCATGTTGGCTACCCGTACCCGTACCATAACACATGACTAGATGGGGCTCGAGACACATCCCTTGACTCCTCTCCAGTAGCTGTTGTATCTAAGCTGAAGTAGATAGAAGCAATTTTATCTTTGAAATACTAAGCAAAATATAGACACTACTATCCTGACACTTGTTAGAAATATATTTTTCTTGCAGCAGGGCTTTTGTGCCTTTGAAAGTTACAAAATAGACAGAAATTGGAGAGGTGTAGCATTTCCCAAGATGAGGTAGTAACCTTATTTGAAAGCCAGTTCAGATGATATTTGAGCCGACTCACTCTTGCAAATAACTGCTCATTGTGGTGCTTCCTCTGAGCTCAAAAAACCACAACTTGCAAATTTCCTTTGCAAATTTCTTAGTAGGGCTTGGGATCTCAACAAAGTCCGCTCCCCTCCATTTCTGTGACTGTACCACTCACACAAAGAGTTATGTGCTGTTTATCTAAATTTACATCTTTTAAAGCATGTACAAAAGCAGAACTCTATATCATACCCTTTGATCTATTTGTTCTTTGATTAATGCATGATGTATAAGGGACAGACAGATGGTCATGCTGAGTAAGAGCTACCACCATTTTGTGGAAGGGCTCCTGTGTGCCTTTGACACCTTTATAGCAACGATTGTACTATCTGCAGCAGGGGAAAGCTTTACTTATTAAAGAACTGTCCTCATACAGTTTTAGAGCCAAAGTGGCCTTTTCCAGCAAAAAGAAGCAATGATCTATTACAGGTTTGGTTTGCCTGTGGCCCTCCAGATGTTGGTGGACTTCAACTCTCATCAGCCCCAGTAACCATGGCCAATGGCCAGGGATGATGAGAGTTGTAGTCCAGCAACCAAAATACTACCGCTGCTGCTATGTTACCAAATTTGGGATTTTGAAAACCACAGTATTTCGTATAGCATTTGAGGACTTAGTATAACTTTGTTGTCAAAAAGCAAACATAGAAGTAGTTTGTCCTCAGAGCTTGCTGCATGTTCAGACTGGGGAAATTCTTCTTTCACATTCACATCACATCACAGCTTCTGCACCTGCACATGTTGTATGCCTCACCCATAAAAACAACCTCCTTCCCTCTCCACACCCTGTAAATGGATTGTGACAGCAAGATGTACTTGCATAGGATTGGATGTCCACTGGCATACATTCTGCATGTTGTGGACTTGTTTGCCCACAACCATGAGGCTGTGATCCTATGCACACTTACCTGGGAGCAAACTCCTTTGAATACAGAGAGACTTTCTTCTCTGTAAGAATGTGCAGCAATGCTCACTGGTTAGCCTCACTGCCATACTCTATCCTGTATGAAAATCGCACATGCCAGAGGGATATGTGGTCAACTGGCCCACACTGGAAAAGAGCCATACTTAATTTCACTCAGTGGCATAGCAGTTGCCCTGGGTGCAAAATTCTTAGAGGCACAAAATTTCAGCACCCGGTGCTGCCTCAATACAGCTTTGCACTTCCGTCACGGGACTTCATTGAAGAGGGCTTCTCCATGTGAACTGGGAAGTGAGCCCTCCAGATAACGGAACATCTCTTCTTTTCTTATCTCTGCGGCTGTGGTCTCTTGGGTGACGTTGACACCATTAGGCAGCTGAATGTGCATCTGTACTCCATCCATTTCTCTCCTTCCCCCCTTCCATGTGGTCCCAGGAGCTGGCAACCCACGCTACGCCACTGATTTCACTAGTAGTTCTCGAAATATGTGCAAAGAGGTGTGTGTGTGTGGCCACTCTACGAAAATGTCAGACCGATCTTTGTCTTTTAACTAGGTTTGCACACAGAGCACTCTTTTATAACCAAGTCTCAAGTTTAAAGCTGGGAGTGCTGCTGGTTCATTATCTAGTAAGCCCTGCCATAAAGAGACCCTTAAGCCGAATGCTTAAAGAGTGAGGAAAATGGCGACCATACCGAGACAAACATGAAGATCCTCCGTTTTCTACTGTAAATGGCATCGTGGCTTTCTTGCTTACTGCCAGGATTTGTGTATTGTCAGCCTCCTTTTGATTCTATTCTAACAGACATGAATTCTTCAGTCTGTAAACATTTTCACACTGACCAGGCCTTTGGCTTAGCCAACATATGAAATCCATAAAGAGTCTTATTTTCTGATAAAAGAAATGGCTAAGGACAATTGACATTATCGTTTGAAGTCCACGGCTTTCCTGCTTGTTTAGTATTGTAGAAATGGAGCCGGGGCCTGGATTTATGGGAGAGAGCTTGCCCAAGGTCTCTTACCTTTAACATATTTTGTGCTCCATCTGCCTCTTATACAGGGAACGTAATATGATTTTGATTAGTTTCTGATGAGCTGCAATTTCAGTAAGTGCAACTCCAGCGCTGTTGTTTTGTGCCGCTGCTACGTTTCAACAATAATTTAAGAAGACTGTTCTGTTAGTTGTATTGATAAAATAATAAAAAGACAGTATCTAAAAACATCACATACAGATAAAACATCCCTACCATCTACCTAAATCTTGGCTTGGATCTTTCTTTCTCTCCATTAGCTTATAGGAGAATAAAGGCCAAAAACCACTTTGGCCTATTGGTTAAGGCAAACACGATTCCTTAAAAGGCGGGATGGTAGAGCTGCATGCACACCGCGCATGACATCCCCCAAAGAATCATTGGAACTGTATTTTGTTAAGGGTTCAGGAAATGGTAGATCTGTGAGGGGTAAACTCAGTTCTTTGGGTAAGATGATGTGCTTTAAATGTATGGGGTGGAATTTAACATTGCACTACAGTGGTACCTCGGGTTATGAACTTAATTCATTCTCGAGGTCCGTTCTTAACCCAAAACCGTTCTTAACCTGAGGCGCACTTTCGCTAATGGGGCCTTCTGCTGCACTGCCAGAGCACAATTTCTGTTCTCATCCTGAAGCAAAGTTCTTAACCCGAGGTAATATTTCTGGGTTAGTGGAGTCTGTAACCTGAAGCATCTGTAACCTGAAGTGTATGTAACCCGAGGTACCACTGTAATAAAAATGACAGGGGCAAAGTTCACAACCCTTTGCCTGGGGCAAAGTTCACAACCCGAGGTACTACTTCCGGGTTAGCAGAGTTTGTAACCCAAAGTGTTTGTAACCTGAAGCGTTTGTAACCCGAGGTACCACTGTATTACAATCATGCCATCTGCACCAGCATATCAGCTCATCAGATGGAAAGATTCCCCCCTCCTCTGCCCCCTTCATGCTGGTCTGGAGGTTCTCCAAACCTCCCCAGATACAGTTTCAGGGGATATGGACATGTCTGCTGGGGGAAGAGAGGGAGGAAGTCTTGTTGTGGGGTTCATTATGTGAATCCTGCCCAGGATGTGTACACAGCTCAAGTTTCTGCCTCTGATACCACTGAACTGCATGCCGAGCGCTATTGACTAGTATTCAAATAGGTTTTACTCAGAGTAGGTTCATTGAAATTAATGGACTTAACTTAGTGAAGTTAATTAATTTCAGTGTGTCTATTCTGAGTAAAACTTGAATATCACCCATTAGGTAGCCCTTCCCTCCTAGGAGTGAGCCACTGTATATTTCCAGTGGGGGAACCGTATTTCTGAATGTTCCCCACGTAAAAAAGAAGAAAACTGACATAGAAACTTGGCACATCAAATAAAAAGCTGTTAGAATCCCTTTCTGATATTCTCCCTAACAGTTCTGCTTCTCACTCCCCTCATCCCATCTCAGACTTCTACATTTCTAACTTGCTCCATGCTTTGCTTCTCCAAGCATGAGGATCTGAATATATACATGGGGTCCCATCCAGCTTCAACTGGCACATGGTACTGAACATTGGCTTTGCTCTCCAGAAATGTCAAGCGAGGCTTTGTGCATTTGTGTGCAGTGTGGGAGAGAGGGTTGACGCGAGAGAACAGAGCGCCGCCATTTGCCGACTGACCGGCCTTAATGGATAGTCTTAACTGCGAGCAAATTTGGCTTGTTCACCAAATACCTAAAACATGATTCCCATGGTAATGAATTGTTTATTGGCTTATATTCTAAATGTAGTAACAAAGACAGACACCTAAAGCAAATGGAAAAGTACCGAGAACATGGTTTACATTACAAACAGGGTGAGAGAAACATTCCTGAATAAGTCCTCCTGGCATGGCTGACCGTATGGGCTATGTACATCTATGTGAGCAGCAAAAAGCTCTCCAAAGTACTATTGGACACAGTGTATGAAATCTAAAATCAAGGAAATTCATGAAGTCCTTCGTTAAAATTTCTGCTACCCACACAGCTCTGTGCAAAAATCCCCAACCAAAACCAGTTAGAGGCTTTCCTCTTTTCCCCCTCCTGCTTTTAATACTTTACTGCAGGTTTAATTGCAGCAATATTTCAATGCCAAGGAGAGTAATTTGCAGCTTGAATACAGCATTAGATCTGCAGTGCCCTACAATTTTAAACTCCGGTATAAAACAAGCATTTGGTACTCATACTACTTGAATTCTCATTTTCTGTTCACACTTCCAAAGGAACGGAAGTTAAATGTCTACATTAACATTGATAAAAATTTAGGAGTGATTCCCTTATTACATAATTAGCCGGAGCACTTGGAATATCTGTATATCTGCCGATTAGAGACATTACTCGGAACATGCCCTCGAACAGCTGTATTCCAAGACAAAAAAAGAGTCAGTAATGTGGCCCTGGGGGAAAGTGTTCCATTTTGACAGAATAAGGCAGCTTTGGTTAGTTGTTACAATTAAACTTGCTCACTTTAAGGGAAATGGTAGGAAAATGTCCTCTGAAACAAAAAGGTATCCCTGCCCCCCATGGAAACTCCACAGTTTTACCTTTTGAGGTGTTACCAGCCTTGTGGCTGTGTGAGATTAGAAACAACTGAGATTGCATAAATGTCTCAGAGTTTTCACAGATGAGAGTCACTACTTATATGGTAAATGAGTGCAAATGTTGGCTCTGCCTACATTCAAGGCTAGCTTGACCTCAACAGCAAAGGAGGGAGCTGCAGGGGACAGAACAATGCCAGGGGAACCTAGCATGCCTACAGCAGCACCTCAGTCTGGCTTTTTGTATGGCTTTCAGGATGAACCAATAAAGTACTTCATTGTCATTGCAGAAAAGTTCTGGGGACAGCCAGTTCACATGAAGAAGTTCCATTTGGGTCTGCAGGATTTTACAGCTTCCAAATTGGCCAGCTCCTCCCACAATTTGAGATAGTATATCAGAGTGACATTGCAGGGGTTCCAGCGGTGTGCTCTGTGCTCATGGATGTATTTTTTTGTTTGTTTTGGTTTTGTTCTATCATTCTTGGTACGTATCATTTTTGACCGTAAGGCCTCATAGCAGCCATTGTCAGGGATGGGGCAGAAATTTTAATCAGTTCACATTTAAAAGCTAATTTTCCACTTTCTGAAATAGTATTCAAACTGAAATGCAAACACCCATCAAAAATTCACACTTCTTTGAATTTTTAAGAGGAATTCGCGCTAAAACACCGGCGAATTTTCATGAAAACGTTTAACAAAAAAATTCATAAATTGCAAAGTGCTATTGACATGTGGAGGATGGAACCTAAGACTGGAAAAATGATAAACTGAGAGAAAATGAAATTAACAGATTTGCCCACCCCATGCCATTGTAACATGCTCAGACTTTTTGATTCAGTCTCTGCCTCCATTGTTATTTGTTCCTTCTTTCTGGTGTTATGAGGATGATGATAGGCTTACTTTATTATTTTTTTAAAAGCTTTTACTCATTCTCTTTTTATCCAGCTTTCCAGACAAGGAATTTTCTCCCGAAGTGGCTCACATTAGCAAAAAGGTAGGACACGAGCTTCCTGCTCCTGTTCCTTCTCTGTCTGATGGATGAGAACAACTTGGTTTCCCCCATGTTTCTGTCATGTTATTCTTAGGAGGGAGTGTGTGCAGCCTTTCAGTGGCCCTTCATTCACTGGCTAATGGCAGAAGCCAGAGCGTGCTTCTATTTAGTTCTGTTAGAGTTCATGTTCACAGTCTTCTGTGTCACCCATTCACATAACAATGAAGGATACTAAATTCTGTGCCCCTGATGAGGAGGCTGCAACTTTCCACTCTTTCCAAGGTTTTCATTCTGAAATAAACTCAAAAGAACGGTGGTCACACTCAAAAGAGACCCAGGTCCGGCCTGCTGATGAGGCAGGGTGAGTTGCCCACCTCAAGCGGTGCATCCACAGCGTTCGCCAGTAATTGAGAAGCCGTGCTGGCAGTGGTTCTCTCTGGTGAGATCTCTCTGAAATCTCATGAAAACTCACGGAGCGCATGAGATCTTGTGAGATTTCTCCGAGATCTTGCCAGAAGCCCCTGCTGCTGCCAATGCTTTTCAGGTGCCACTGCTGCCACCAGCACTTGGTGGGCACTGCCGCTGTGCAATGCAGCCACAAGAGGTGTGCTAGTGGCAGGATACAGTGGTGCCTCGCAAGACGAAATTAATTCGTTCCGCAAGTTTTTTCTTCTTGCGAGTTTTTCGTCTTGCGAAGTACAGTTTCCCATAGGAATGCATTGAAAATCAATGCGTTCCTAGGGAAACCGCTTGCCAGGCTGGCGGTGTGGAGAAGGGCTTTTCTCCCCACCGCAAGCCTTCAGGACAGGTACGGGAACAGAGGGGAAGGCGCACAGCGCTTTCCCTCTGTTCCCGGGGCTTGCGTGGGAGGAGGGTTTTTCCTCCCCACCGCCAACATTCAGAACAGCATTCTGAATGTTGGCGGTGGGAAGGAAAACCCTCCTCCCACCCCAAGTCTTCAGGAAAGCCATCCGAAGCCAGGCGGCGGGAGAAGGTGTCCCCGCCCGCCGCCCGGCTTCGGAGCATCGTTCCGAAGCCGGGCAGCAGGAGGAGGTCCGAGGACAGTGGGGAAGACGCGCTGCGCTTCCCCGCTGTCCCGGAGATTTCCCTATGGGCTTTCGTCTTGCGAAGCAAGCCCATAGGGAAATTTGTTTTGCGAAGCGCCTCCAAAATGGAAAACCCTTTCGTCTAGCGGGTTTTCCGTCTTGCGAGGCGTTCGTCTTGCGGGGTACCACTGTACCAGTGAGTGGGTAAGAGCGGCATGTTCCCGTTTTGCCTCAGGTGGTGAAATGGGACATGCTGCCCTGAATAGACTCCAGTTAACTTAACCACATATCCATTAATTTCAGTGAATCAGTTCTGAATGTGATTGGTGAGCTTCAACTCCAGGGGTTGGTAAGGATTACCTCGCTTGGGCCGGTTCACTCCTGCGGAGATTGCTCCGTGGGCCGGATTGCGCCTGCGCAGACGCGATTTCCGGTGCCACGGAAGTGAGTCCCTGCTCCGTGCTGTGCCGCTTTAGTGTACCGCATGGGGATTTGCTGAGCGGGCAGCTCGGTTTGGGGGTGGCTTGGGGGCCATTTAAATGACCCCTGTGGGCCACTTTTGGCCCATGGGCCGCAGGTTGCCGATCCCTGTAACTCTATATGTTAAGAAGAAATGAAATGGAGCTGCTACTACAAACAGCAGCTCTGGGTTTCACCTTCCTCTGAATCTGGAGGTTTCATCTAGCTGTTGTGGCTAGCAGCTGCAAAAGCCTTTCACCTCCCACATCCTCCAGGAATTTATCTAATTCTCATTTTAGAACCGTGTGAGATTCCATCCATCATCACAACAACCTGTAGCTGTGAACTATGCAAGTTAATTACATGTTTATAAGAAGGAATTTCAGCAGGTACAACATTGCCTTGCGTGGAGAGGCTTTATCTGTCAAAATCAAAGAAACAGGACTCTTTTGCTCCATTGCCTATGATTACCCTAAACACAACTGAGCAGGGGAAACTATGCAGAGGTCCAATACTAGCGGGCTTTGGGCTCTCAGATTTAAGTGGCGCCCCAGAATTCGGCGTCCCTACCCCTCACACTCCATTCTGCAACTGCACCAGTCATGTTATCCTAAAACTGCCTTGGGTTCTAATACTGTCCCATACTGTCCTTTCCACCTACTGCATGCCCAGAGATTCCTCTTCTTGCCCTTCCTTTTATTTCCAGTGGAAACAGAATACTGTATGGAGCTCAGCCAATGCAGGTTCATCTTTGTCTGATCAGGGGCTTCCTACGCAAATGAACTCTTTTCTCGTGCCTCATTCCACATGAAATAAGAGCTAAGCTGGAAAGATGAGGCAGGTAGGGAATAAGTCTTTTTTACCTTCCAAAATGTCATGTAGCTTCCTCCCAGTTCACAAACTTACCAACGGGTTTAAGTTCATTAACGACTGCATCTCTCAGGACTCCCTCTTACCTCTAAATTTTCTAGTCAGCCATGCACAAAGTCCATTTAGTTTTGGGTAATTATCTTAAAGCCCATATTCTGGAGCTTATCTGGATAGAAATCTTTCCAGGACTCAACAGCTCAAAATACCTAATGGGAAAAGCTTTTGTGTTCATTCGCATGAACCTGTACGCGGCAGTTGATTGCTCTGCCCTCAGTTCAACTTATTTATTGCTGGGATAAAATATACCATTTACAAGTGGGGATCATTTTTTGTGTGAATGATCCTGAGAAAACCGCCCTCATTTTCTGTGGTTGAGGAGTGGGAAATCTGCTGAAAAATTGATTAGACAGATGCTGTGCATTGCATGTTTACCTTCATTATATCAATTTTAATATTAGTAGATGCAAAATAGTGAGTTATGTGAAGTCCTGGTCGAAATACAAGCAGTGACCCTCAATATTATTAATTAATTAATTAATTAATTAATTAATTAATTAATCAATCACCCTCCACATGTGCTTCAAGGCAACGCACAGAATGTAATAAAACAGCTAAAAAAACCAGTTGAAAACCATACAAAAATAGCAGCAGAATAAAACTGTATACAATACTGAGTAGACACCCATGCAGAGACCTATTTTACCAGCTGGGAAGGCTTCTTGGAACAAAAATGTCTCCAGTCATTTCTGGAAAGTGCAGACTGTGGTCTCCCATCATATCTTAGCAAGAATGGTGTTTTACAGAATAGGAGGAATATGTTTTGAGTGAAGCAGGATTGCATCCAATGCCCCTTTCCCAACCTCTACTCAAAGATCAGATATTTTGTCCAATAGTGGAGGGGCCAGAAAATTTGTGGGGGCAAAGTATATTTCTAGGTGCGTAAGGAAAAACGAACAAGACAGCATTTGTTAATGATAGATGTTCAGAAGCGGGGTGCAAGCTCCTTGTTTGGGGTGGACACTTGCCCCTCTCTTCTGGCACCACCTATGTCCTCCAGCAATTGCATGTGTATAATAGTCAAACAGATTCTGCCAGAGGGCTAGGTTGGGAGCAGAGCTGGCAGGCATGGTCTTCCTTTCCTCTCCCCACTTTTTTGTCATCTACATAAGGTTGCAGCAGGCATTATCAACGTGGTGTCCTCCAGATGGTGTTGGACTACAGCTCCCATCATCCCTTTGTCATTGGCCTTTCTGGCTTGGACTGATGGGAGCTGGAGTCTCATGAAATTGGAGAGGCACCACCTTTACTATTCTGTGTGTATGCAATCTTCTCTTACTGCAGAAAATATTTATTCCATGGAGAAAAGATGGATAAGCAGACCATTCAACACTGCCATTCAACACTGCCATTCAACACTGCAGCCTCTCGTGACTGCTTTTCACTGGGATACAGTTACATGGATCTGCCTCGTAATTCCCACTTTGTCTCTAGCTAACTGTCACACCCTACCAATATGGAGTCCTTGGTGACTGGGCTTTCCGGGCAGCTCAGAGTCTTAACCAACAAACAACCTCAGCTCTATTGTGATTGGGTGATTTGTGATGGTAAGTATAGTAGCAGGAGATGGTAGTTACTCTCAATTAATTAATCCAGAAGGGAAGGACATTTGCTCCCAGAAAGCAGCAGACTTCTCCAGGTGTTTGAATGCCACATTGATTTGGAATTAGAGCTTGAGGGATTCTCTCTATTACTACTTTTACTCACAAACACTGCATGATGAGAGGCGCGGAGATGATTCTTTCCCCCTAAATGAACCTTGTTCAAAAACTCGTGAACATGCACTGCTCAAGTTTATTGCAGCATTTCAGCACCTTGTTGACTGCGCTCATAATTTTCAGTGTTCTTAAAAGCAGGTAAAATAATGTTCATACTAGCGATAATTAGCAAATGGACTATATGAATAATCACACTCATTCCCACAAAGATTTCTTGTTCTCACAGACCAATCCATTACTTGCTTCAATGAAGCGTCTTGTTGTTAATTTGCAGGGTTTTCACCCCTAGGTGATGGAAATACCTGCCCTCTTTCCAGTCTCCCATTAAGTATGGTTTTCACTAATATGTATAATTCATGAGAAAAATTTGTTTGTCAAGGATTCCTGACAGGTCACTTAAATCCTAGATCAATTGATAATGTTCACACCAACATGGCCCAGAATGAAAATTGCTCTGATACTGACTTCCCTTTCTTGATAAAAATGATATAGTAGGTTTTGGAGTTTTTTTGTATTTTTTTTAATTCAGCATGTAGCATGAGTTGATTTTAAAAAAGAAAATAAGCTTCAGATACAGATGATACTGGTATTTCCAATGTATTCTTTTTTCATTTTGGCAATATCAATGTCACTTTTCAGCATCGTATATTCTCTCAAAGCAGATTTTTTTAAAAAAACAACAACAACATCACAACAATACAATAAAGCAACATTTGTAATGACACAATTAAAAGCAATATAATCCTTAAAGTATTAAATAAAAACAAGGAAGCAGCAGATGATTAAAAATGGATGACACCAGAGCCAGACCCCACATTACTGGCATAGGATACCAGCTGCCCCCAACTTGACAGAACCAAAAGCTGGTTGGATTTTTTTTAAAAAAATAAAAAATTTAAGGCTTAGCTAAAAGAAATCAATAAGGGAGCTGAGCACTTCTCAGGGAAAGTCATCTCATGAATTGAGGGCTTGATGCTTAAGCCACTAAGGGGGCACTCCTATGACAAAATCTGCTGGTAGGAGCAAGTTCTTTTATAGGCATGGTAAACTCCAGGAACAGCTGAATAACACACTGCATTACTGAGGCAGCTAGTATGTTAATGCTGAAATCTTATGTGGAGTATGTCCCACTGAATTTAGTGGAATGCACTTCCAAGTAAACATACTATATGCACATTTGGAGCTTGACTCTTGGCATATGTGAATGTGTAATATCGCTTTTCTCCTTCCTGCCACCAGCATTTGGAGAACCAAGCTTAATTGATTTGCCCAAATCCTCCATTCATTAAATCATCTCACCCATTGCTCTTGATCTATGATGCACAAATGGAATGGAATGGCTACTGTATGTGGAAATACTTAAATAATTATGATATGTAAATGTGACATTTTAGTGAGCAGGTGTAAATATATCAGTCTTTTCCAAGCAAGCATTTTTCTGATCATAAACATCATGGCCATATTGTTTTCAATTCAGCCCCCTGCTATAATTATGATGTCTGTGTCTGAGTTTGCCGGTGTGCAGAACCTTACATGAATGCAAAGACAGTGTGACCAAGCTTATATGTCAAGAGTTCAGCGTGTCTGCATAGGGAAGCAGAGCACCCTTCATTAAGTGTGGCGAAAGCACAGTTCTTAGAGCCATGAGGGTCATCAAGTGCTATCTTGGCTCTGACTGACCATGTGCCATGTTATTGGTTTGTAGTTTCTGCTGAGCTTATGGAGAAGCATGACAGCCCTGTGGCTCAGATATGGACTCAGGTAAAGTGGCACCACTATCTTCTAATTGCTTGCTCTCTGGATCAATTTAAGAGTATTCAGCACTGACACGCTTTCAAGAAGGGAGTTGGAGAATCAGGAAGACAGGTGGTTTCTCTGTAGTGGTGGCCTGGTCTCGCTAAGTTTAGGACAATCTCTCCGCCAACTATAGCACCAGAGAGCAATGATGAAGAGTAGAAAGTCTGGAGGTGCTAACTGACACTAAGTAGCTCAGGGAGGAGCAGCCTCTTGCATGGTTCACAACTGAAGGTGGGGAATGAAAATGAATATGAGAAACAGTCTAGGCCATGGATGGGGAACCTGTGGCTCTCCAAATGGTGCAGCCAGCCATTTCAGGCCTGATCTAGAGAGTCACAGGTTCCATTCTACTCCCCGGCCTAGTCAAGGCAAGAGATGTGGGGTGCTATACCTAAGGTTGCCTCATGATTTTTTGGCTTCATTACTGTGTCTTTGACAGCGGCCTGACATCTGGAAAATAAGCGGGTGATGCTTGTGGCCCTCTCAGGAAAAGCGCCAGCAACTGCTTAATCTATGAGTGTCAGACTTTGTTTAGGGACCAGTAAAAAAAGACGAAAAGATGTCAACCACAATCATCCGGACTTAGCCAACCAAAGCTGAGGTATCCATGCTGTCCTATGGAAATAAAGGATTGTGCAGTGGAAAATTGGTGGTAGACAGGATGTGTGATATGGAAGTCTCATGTTGTTTACTCCTGCTTTGATGAGTAACAAGTCTTACCTTTTGCTTAGATTGATTGAAATCTCTGCCTGCACATTATGGATATTGCATGTGTATGACAACAAAACTTTGCCGAGTTTTACATTTTATGCAAACCATGCAGTTGCAACAAGCAGCAGATGAAAAGGACAATGTCAGTTCAAGAGTCTTTGTTACCCACACTTTGAGGTAGGTGGGCCCTGTACAGCATATGTATGAAAATTACCACTTGTACAACTGAGAGAGTTGAGTAGGGAAAAAGAGTTGAGTAGGGAAATATCAGGGCCAGGCAGCAAGAACTTCCAGAACAGGAATTGTATGGAATAATTTATAGCACATCAAATATTCATTTCTTTTTATCTTAAATACACTTCGTATGAATCAATATCACATCCTGATACATACCACCAAAACCACAATTAGTATTTTTCAAGAATTGAATTAGATCTGGTTTATATGATCTGGTTAATTCCTAAATAGCTGATTAACCACACTTTTTCCAGGAAATTTTATCATTCTGCACCATGACATCACTGCAGATTAACACTATTATCATATTATTATTTTCTGTGAATCATATACAGCTGCTCTCAACACATCTTTACTGGATGAATCATTCACTAAAATGAATAAATAAAACAGAATGAATTAAAACAAGGAGAGGGCCAAAGCTGAATTTATTTGGGTCTAAATTGGAGGAAACTTTTATTTTTTATTTTTGTTTCATGTTTTTCTCTGGAATCAATGACAAAGGTTTAATTTTACTTTATATCACAATCAAAATAGGGGAAGTATCCCAGGATACAGGTTAGGGAGAAGGGATCAATTATAAGTTTTATTTCACTGTTTTGGAGTTAACTAACTTTTGAAGCAGGTCTAAATTTCTATTCATTTGCTGCCTTTACAAAGCTTGCATCAAGATGCAGAAGGCCAAAGTATACACCTCCTTATTTTAGCCTGCACAGGAAGAAATGTGACTCTTTTGGTGGGCTCTTTTGGTTCCCTACTGGGAAGACTTGCTACTGGCATCTATATTGTTGAAATGCCTGCATTGCAGGGGGTTGGACTAGATGACCCTTGGGGTCCCTTCCAACTCCACAATTCTATGATTCCATGAAATATTATTGCAACCCAAGTGGAATGGGTAAAATACATTGCTTGTTCTATAGGGAGAGTTAACTCATCCTTTCCTTCAGTAAGCAAGTTTGCTAATGATAAGGTAAACAATAATTAATGGAAAACATAGATGCCTCTGGGTAAATAAACTTTGTTATTGAGTGGCATAGAAATGACATAAGTCAGTGTTCTAAAGAATCCCCAATCAGTTTATTGTTAAGCATTGTAACAGGCCAGGGAAAAGAAGATGTTCTGTTTGGAGGCTCAGTGAAAAAAGAATGAAGTCTTGCATGGGTGAAACCTGGTCCTTTAAGAAACCTTGTCCAGTTTTTTTGTTTTTTATTTATCTTACAATTAAAAAAGAACCAAAAAGAACAACACTGCAATATTTAAAAACAAGAAAGATTAAAAGAACAGTAGGACTAAAATTTAAAACTGCAACTCAGCAACACTCCATATCTATATCTGTGTTTACATAACTGAAGAAAATATAATTCAGCCAGACTACCACCCAGCTAATAAGCAGTTTTCCAACACCCTGATTTCACATGACATGTGGTGGGTGGTTCTATAATTCTTACGTTTATAAAAATAAAAAAGCAACACAAAGAGGCTGAAAGTGGAAGTAGATGACGTGTGTGGGGAGGGAGTGCTTAACGTCCCCCCTCCTGCACTTTTTGCGGTCAGAATTGCCCCCCACCCCCACTGGTTTCATGTCCATGTGGGGAAAGTTACAGGGTGCCTGTAGAAAAATCTGCCTGTGATGCAGCTGATTTTCATTAGAACAATATTGAGAGGAATAACCATGACTTTTACATTGAAGGTCCTGATATTAAGTACCAGAGTTTATGTGTCACATTCAAGGGTAAATATCTGGTGCATCTATTGAGGCAAAACACAGCAGCAGAGTGGATCGTAATATAGAACGAGCGCTCTATGGAACTAGAAAAATAATGCTACTTAGCATAGCATATGATATCTTGTAACATAAAGTCACTCATTAACCAGACTTGTGACTACATGGTATTCAACTGGGGTTTTTTTTAGTTGTCTTGCTGTATAGCCAGAGGTCTCTTTTGTGTTTTTAATAAGCATGATGTGCATTTTCCAATGTTCTGAGTTTCAAGATATTGCAGGTCAAACCACAGATTTCTGAGTCCCGCTGGAAAACAAAGCTAACCAAAACTTCCCATGCCTGACAGTGAAAAAAGCCTCCACATGTCGCACCAGGAAGTGACATCAGCCCTTGAGGTTTTCATTTGTGTGTTTCTTAAAAAATTGTCTAGCAATGCTGCGTTTCTTGTGCAAGTCCACAGGCTATTGTGGGAATGATAGAGGACAAACATCTAGCAGTTTTACTGACTAATGATGCATCATTATTTGACAGTCTCATTAACAATCCATTGACCTTCATAAAAATGGAAGTTTCAGGGGGAAAGGAAACCATCCCATATCTATTTATCAATAAAATACCAGCATGGCAGTTATGTGAGTATAAAGATCTGCAGCACAGGCTATTTTAAATCAATATATAGCATTTTCAATCATCTGTCAATTCTTTGTACCCTTTCCAGGTCTTTTTCTGCCCTTCCATTGGTTTTTCTGACCAACTGGCTCCCCAGTTTTCAACCCCCGACACACATGCAGCACATAGCCCTTCTTGACCCGGTTTCTTGTTTGAGCTCTTCCTGCTACCAAATTGACTCTACTTTTTCTGGCAGCAGCTCACTGTTTTCCTTTACCAACACAGAATGCTCTGTGACATCACAGCAGCTCAGCCAATCTGTAGTGAACAACCATACTGGGTGAATATTCCCCCCTCCCACCTTTCTCAGGGCTTCACTCCAGAGTGAAACGGCCTGTGTTGTGAAGCTTCAGCTGGTGCAAAATGTGAAGGTCGCTGTGGCGTTTGCCTGTTCATTTGAAAATGTCTGTACAGGGGGAGAGAAAGAGTTAATAGGTAGACCAATAGAAAAGCCAGAGGCGGAGCCTACCTGTTTATAAAAGGGCTTAGCCCGAGGTTAGTTAGTTAGTTGGTTGGTTGGGAAAAGGCAGTTGGCAGACAGTTGGAAATAGAGAGACAGTTAGTGCAGTTGGTTCTTGTGTGAGGGGAGGTAGAAGAGTTAGAGACAGGATAAAATAAGACTAAGAAGGTAAAGAGTAACAACGTTTTGAATGCAGTTAAAGTTTATTTGTGTTTGCAGTAAACTACACTCTTCTTTGTTAACTTAAGAACCTGACTGAGACTAAGTGATTTACCGGGGAGGACCTGGTTGGTGGCAGCGGATTAGTGGTGTACGGGTCAATAGTCCATGAGACGACCGGGGGCTCTGTATGAACAACACAGTCGCACTGATTTCTGGAGCTCACTTGGTTTTTGTTTCATCTCCACTGGCTGCCAGTACATTTCCAGGTGCAATTCAAAGTTCTTCTTCTTCAAATTTATATATTTAAAGCCCTAACAGTTAGAGACTATGCTGTATGAAGGACTGTCCCCTCCCATACAAACCTGTCAGCCCCCTGCTTTCCCACATTAGAGGTCAGGTCCTCCAATACATCTAACCAAGAATCAAAAGTATGATTGATTGGGATGCAAGAAAGGAACTGTCCAGGTTGTGGAACCTCCTCCCTTAGGAGGTTCCATTAGTTCCCTTTCTCTTAAGCTTCTGGTGGGCTGCTGAGACCTTTTTATTTAGCTTGTATTTTTGTGTGTGTTATTATTTATTTATTTATTTCATTTCTATACTGCTTTATATTTTTAAGAAATATCTCAAAGTGGTTTACAGCATATTAAAACGTCAATAAAACAATCCAGAATCAAGCATTTCTGAAGAAAGTAAAATATGAAGTATACAGTCAAAGTAACATAATTAACAAAAAAACAACAACACTAAAATATTATCTTAAAGATTTCAAAACAAAACATTACAAAGGTGGTCAACTACAGAATACATATTTGACACAAACAAAGTTAACAAAAAAACCCTTAAACATTTGAAAAAAACCCCAAACCATTGCTAAGTGAAGCCAAATATAAAATGCACAGCTCCATCTCCTTGTTTTGATGCTGAATTGTTTCCTTGTTTGAAATTGACTTTAGTAATTTGAACTATTTCTGTACTTTTGTGTTGCATGTATTTTTTATTGTTAAGCCATTTTGAATTTATTTTAAGATTTTTTTTAATAAAGAAAAGCTGTATATTAATGGTTTTAATGAATAATCATAAAATCAGTTTTCCATAAGTAGGATCAGGTGATGGGAGAGACTGTAGATATCTGCTGTCAATCAGAGAAGACAATACTGGGCTAGATAGACTAGACAGCTGGCTGATTACACTCTATACCTTTAAAGCACATTTGCAACTCATTCTTTCCTTCAGAAGAACTGTAGATTGCCCTTCACAGAGTAAGAGTTCTCAGCAATCCTCAACAAACTGCAGTGCCCAGAATCCTTTGAGGGAAAGAATGTGCTTCAAATATGCTTTAAACATATATTGTGTACACAGTCTCTGACTCAGTATAATGCACCTTCCAAAGTTGGTAGGAGCTGTTAGCTCATCTCTGAGTCTGCCAAAAGTCAACCTCGTGAAGTTGGAGCTGCTTTCACACCCAAGACTTGTGGCCAGCAGAGAGCTATCATAAAAGAAAAATTTAACCCACAACATAATTAATCAGTATTAATAGTACATGAGCAATTGTATACTTATGTAGACTTCGTGTCTTGAGGCTTCCACATGAAAATTGCATTGCATTTATTTAAAGATTTTTTCTAATAATCAGGATGTCTTAGATTAAGAGTGTGCCAAATTTCTATCTGTTGTGGAAGTACAATAAGAGCAAATCACTGTGTTGGTTCCAAGAAAAATATGTGTACAGTGGTACCTCGGGTTAAGTACTTAATTCGTTCCGGAGGTCCGTTCTTAACCTGAAACTGTTCTTAACCTGAAGACCACTTTAGCTAATGGGGCCTCCCGCTGCTGCCGCGCCGCCAGAGCACGATTTCTGTTCTCATCCTGACGCAAAGTTCTTAACCCGAGGTACTATTTCTGGGTTAGCGGAGTCTGTAACCTGAAGCATATGTAACCCAAGGTACCACTGTATATATATATATATACCCCTACACCCACATTTTGGAGTTTAATGTATTGTTTAATTCTGACCCCCAAGCACTGATGATTCTTCCACGTATGAGCTTCCAAAAATGCTGTGCTCACACTTTTTTCATTGGTCCAGGCTCTATGCATAGACCCAACTTGTCTGCCTCCTTCTCAGCCCCCTCACTTCCATTCCTAACCATTGCTCTACATCTGGGTGACATGTAAGATAATTGCAGGACACTTACACTCTCGATAAACTATGGTTTCCCCTTTTCCGCAGCCCTTTGAAGTTTCAGACAGTTTCATGATAATTGATAATCTAATCTCTTCCAAGCTCTGGTTTTTTTTTTTTGGGGGGAGGGGGGAGTTGTTGGCGACTGCTCTGGAATAGCAAGCAGGGGAAAATATTACAGCATAAGTATTGATTTCTGCATGCAGAGGTCACTGTGTGGGGATTACACTTTTATCACACAAGGTGAAGTGTTGGCAAGATCCTAATAATAACTACTGAGTGCTAGTTAAATATGGGGGCCAGGGGGAGGAAAACAATCTTTTATTCTTAGTACCTCAAGGCTATACATGGCAATTACTATTGCGGAGGCAATAAAGAAGTTGTTAATTACAGGTTTTATACCCTTGTAGCCCAAAGTAGGAATGAAAGGACTAAAGGTTACAGAGTGAAAACTGAAGAAAGAAAGAAAGTTATAGGTCTTGTTTTTCCTTTGCAAGAGGAATAATTTACTGCAGCACAAGGGGTTTGGGGCCCAATAAATAAGCAAAGAAAAGTACATGTAACCCACGTTAGGGAGCATAAATGAGGCTACAAGTTGCTGTATATTTTTGATGAGCTGCCATGTTTTTACCTTAATTAAATGAATGGTATAGCTCTATTGTGTCCTATACAAAAATCTGTATTTATTGCTGAATAGACTGTCAGATTGTTTGGACTGTGATCCTAAGCATACTTAGGTCCAATAGACCCAAACAACTTGATATTTGGGAATGGAGATTTAATGTATCTGTGAAGAAGTTTAGCAATTTGTTCTGTTTTCATTTGGGATCAGTGGGCATGTAACACATACCTTGGATGCTTCCAATGTTGTTGGTAGTTGCTCAAGATGAACATGGCAGATCTATGCCCAAGTGAGGAAATGTAATGTCACAAAAGTTGCCTGTCACAAAAGCTGTCAAATCAAAACTTCAAGAATAGAGAATAATCTGTAGCTATGGGATTTGGTATCAGGGATACCTATTAAGTTCTGTGGAACACATTACAATACAGTATGGAGATACCCATTAAATTCTTAGCTGGAATACATTACAATCTAAAGACAACAATGGCAAAACTAATCTGATGGGCTTCCAGACAGGAGTTTATTTTGTAAACAAAGCTGTTCATGTACAAAAGTTTTTCATAGCATACACACAGTGTCATTGTCATTAAACCTTACTCTTTTAAAAAAACATTTAATGTGGATTTTCCCTTAACAAAGAAAATCTGATAAAGGAAAATAACACACTGTACACCCGCAGTTATCACTGGCGCGGAGGCTCATTAGCATATTTTGAGGAAGAGGAGTGTGGTGATGTTTTGGTGGGTGGTCTCTGGGACCATATCCTTATTTCTTTTTGTTTCTCATATGAGCATAAACTAGTTGCTGTATTTCTGAACATGCCTATTTCTAAACACACATTCTCTGTCTAAGTTCTATTGGCTAAAAGACATCCTTTTAGTTCTCCTGCATAACTTGCAATTGAATGTGCTTGTGGACAGAGTTGCAGATGACCAAAGATTAATCCTATGGACATTTACTAGGGAGCAGGTCTCATTGAACAGGAAGACATAGGACTGGGCTCCATGTGTTCATGATGTACTATGAGGCTGAGGGTCTTGTCATCTCACAGATAACTTGTTTGCAAAACACAGTCCATATCACACTGACATTCCTATTTAAATGCAGAAAACTTTGATGCAGCACACACTTAGAAGGCAATATTTGCAGACTCTGCATATGAGCATTCCTTTGTTGACAAGCAATGTTCATGAGAAGTTGTAGTACTCTACTGTATGCTAAGCAGAGTGAGTGTAGTACAGTTCTTTACATGCTGACAAGAACAAATGTATGCACACTCACACCTCAGAAAATTCACACATACATAATGAAGGTAAAATTAAACACTTTTGAGATAAAGTTCATTGATTAAAAAACTCAACAGACCAGTGCAATTATGACTGCCAATACCACTGGCTCATAAAACTCTGCTCAAAAGCAGCAGAAATCAGCAAATGGTCATTAGTCTGTTGCCTACACACCGTTAAAAAAAAAAGGGGGGGGGGTGTCAGACAGAAAGGTTTCCAGATAGGTTTCCAGAAAAGGTGGTACAAACTGTCATGCCGTTCCTAATTTAGTTTGCATTGTACACAAAGTGCCATGCAACACATTGCTGGAAGCTGACTCTGAGAAAGCGATGCAAGGAGTTAGTCATGTGACCCAAGCCATGTGGGAATCAGCACCCTTCATTTGGTAGCTGGCAGAGAAAGGATCCAGGGGAGTCAAAGCCTGGAGGTGTCTCTTGGGGTCAGTAGGATGGAGGAGGGTGGCATGGCTCTGGCAGTGAACATAAAGGCTGCCTGTGAATCTGGCGGAGAAGAAGAGCTTGGGGATTGGTGAGGGAGGTGGCTGTGGAGGACGATGTGCTGATGTCAGGGTCCCTTTGGGCAATTTTAAAAGTCATTTTAAAGTGACCTACTGCTGGAAAGAGAAGTGAGCTATCTTCAGGGTGGGGGTAGAAAGCTCAGTAGCATTGTGGATAATGAAGTGGCTATAGCTGCTTCTGCAAGCTAAGGGAGTCCTAGGCAGCTAGGAGTGATGTTGCTTTTAGCACTGTAAGCTCATTGACTGTTAAGCCTGCACTACCACTTGTTCCCTCCACTCCTGGTAAGCTTTGAGGGTATGCACCACTGAGGCATAATGTGGGTGGGTTGCTGGAGGGAACCATGCCCAGGACTTTTCCAAACCTGTTAGGATCCAGATACCTGATGGACCATCCCTCCCTTTATTGGCCATGTCAGGCCATGTGGCGTGTAGCAAAGGCTCATTTTGATGGGGAGGGCTCATGACATGGACTGTGAGACAGAGCCTTCTCAGTGGTGGTCCCCTGTTTTGTTGTACTCTCCCCTAATGGAGATTAAACTGCCTTCATCAATAATTATGTTTAGCTGTCAGCTGAAAACAGGCATTTGCTGGAGGCTTGATGAATTAATATTATACTAGTTACAGGTAGGTAGCCGTGTTGGTCTGCCGTAGTCGAAACAAAATAAATCAAAAAATTCCTTCCAGTAGCTCTTTAGAGACCAACTAAGTTTGTTATTGGTATGAGCTTTCGTGTGCATGCACACTTATTCAGATACACTGAAACAGAAGTCACCAGACCCTTATATATAGTGAGAGGGTGAGGAGGGGTATTACTCAGAAGGGTGGTGGGAATGGGTGATTGGCTGATAGGTGTGGTAAATATTATACTGAAGCTGCTGGTGGTTTGGATCAAATTGTTCTTTAGTTGTACAGTGTATTGGATACGCCATAGAGTTTTAATTGTATCTATTGAAAGGATTCCCTTTTTGTATTTTTAAGCTTCATTATGTAAATTGCTCTGGGATAGTCCTATAAAGAGTGGTCCATGAGTTGAATAAACAAATAAACAAAATACCGATATATGTATTTACCTTGATGTTGTTCCACTGGAAAATACAGTAAGTAATTGCATTTGAGTCCATGGAGGTAAATGACACTCAGAGAGATATAACAGGAATAAATGAGAGCTGCAAGCGGAAGAAGACTGGGAGGCATGGCTTAAAATTGGGATTCCAGTCACATGAAGTGATTGGATGGTTGTTGCCAAATCATCTGTCCCTAGTGATCTGCTCCTGAAATGGGAGCATAGCCATTAATTTCAGTGGACAGCCAATCTGCACACAGATGGGCTCACTCTG
This sequence comes from Podarcis muralis, assembly GCF_964188315.1. Classification (NCBI taxonomy): domain Eukaryota; kingdom Metazoa; phylum Chordata; class Lepidosauria; order Squamata; family Lacertidae; genus Podarcis; species Podarcis muralis. The sequence continues at coordinate 56,557,231 of NC_135662.1, read as the reverse complement.
CTGAAATGAATACAGATCTGCATGCTTGCTGGAGATCTGTGTGCACATCTGAGCATGCACAGATCTCTGGACTGGGCTCAGTTTCTCACATGCAAAGGGTGTGGTGTGTACAGGGTTGCCATTTAAAGAGGTCACGTGCACAACATTCAATCCCAGTCATAGTATTAAATTATTATTTATATGTGCCATTAACATATCGTAGACATAGTTATAGAAAATACAGAAACATCCAAATAGTTCATAATGATGCAACTGAAATATGTAACAGAATAGAGGGGCATAGCTCAGTGGTGAAGCACATGCTGTGCATTGTGAAAAAGTCCTAGGCTTCAGTCCCTGGCATCTTCCAGCAGAGGTGGGGAAGACTCCTGTCTGAAACCTGGAGAGCTGTTGCCTGCCAGAGTAAGCCAGGCTTCCTCAGTATGGTGCTCTCCTGTCAGCCCCAGGCAGCATGGATAACGGTCAAGGAAGATGTCAGCTGTAGTCCAAACCATCCAAACCAAGTTGGGGAAGGCTAGTGTAGATATATTAAACTAAATGCACCCATGTTTGATAGGGCAGCTTCCTATTCCTAATTATGATTTGATGGAAGAGGCTTGCTGTAAAGTGAGAATTTGGAATACCTTCTGTTATATGAAAGGCAGCAATATTTGGGATAATAAATACCCATCTGATTTATACATCAGATTTCTATCAAAATGGATATTAGTGGTCAGGCACTGACTATCAATGAAAGTGTGTTTGGGATCCAAGCTGCTACATTATCCTGACACAATCCTTATGGGTCTGCTTTGGCACCTACACATCACAACTCCCATGACATGAAAGATTGGAGATCATAGCATCAGTTCTGCACACTACAGGGTGAGAACAAGGCTAGCTCATGGAGATGATGTGACACATTTCCTTTTCTTTGATTAGCGTCCAAACCCATTTAGGAATGCTGTTCCATATTTAGGGAAATGAGTAAATTCTGCGTTTTTTGTACAAGCATGCAGCACTTTGCATTGAGGCGGGTATGAAAATGAGGAATGTGCTGCTCTACATAATTTTAATCAGAGCTAAGAGGGCTTCAGATTTATGGAGAACCTATCCATTAAAATAATGCCCTACCTACAGGAAAATCACATACTTTTAACAGAAGAGTCATATGCTCCACAAGTGTCCTACATGCTTATCTGCATTCTTGTCCAGAATTAATGACAGCCAGGGGTGCCAGCTGCAGGGAGCTGAGCCCTTTTGCCTCCACCCCCATGATTTTGGGGTTGGGGTCGGGCCCCCACAATGTCTGAAAAGCAGGGAGGGGAAGGAGGGTTGAAGCAGCCTCCCACCAGTGGCATCACCAGGAGGAGGCAGAGAAGGAGCCACTGGCCATTGAAGCCATGTGGCCGCCATGTTCGGTTCCGCTCTCGGCTCCTCCCAACATCCTGATGTCATGTTTGGGACGTTGTGCATGCGAGATTGGCTCCCCCAATCGTAAGCTGGTGCCTCTGATGTGAGCTTTTGTGTGCCTGCTTTGTACATGTCACCTGTGCAGAAGATGTGCTAGGTCTAGGAGAGGGCTTGGCTGTCTCTCCTTCATTGCCAAAGAACCTCATATTTAAGTAGGCCTCTGCTGTGTTGAATGAACCAGTTTAGTCCTGGTTATCCCCAGAACTAAAGTCCCCACCCCCATCGTTCTGCCTGGACACTGAGGTCCAGCTCCAAAGGCCTTCTGGCAGTTGGCAGAGGGCCTTCTTGGTGGTGACGCCCACCCTGTGGAACGCCCTCCCATCAGATGTCAAGGAAATAAACATCTATCTGACTTTTAGAAGGCATCTGAAGGCAGCCCTGTTTCGGGAAGTTTTTAATATTTGATGTTTTATTCTGTTGGGAGCCACCCAGAGTGGCTGGGGAAACCCAGCCAGATGGGTGGGGTATAAATTATTATTATTATTATTATTATTATTATTATTATTATTATTATTGGCGGGGTATACATAAATCATCATCATCATCTTAGTAATGATGGTTGAACACTCAGGCTTGCACCATATTTTCTTGGAAGTAAGCTGGCTAAGAGAGAGATGCCTGTCACTTACACTTCTATTTGGGAGATGCCTGTTCCTTGGGTTTAATACTGAAGAAGCTTATGTGCCACTTCCTCCAGTCTATATGAATACAGTGGTACCTCGGGTTACATAAGCTTCAGGTTACAGACTCCACTAACCCAGAAATAGTACCTCGGGTTAAGAATTTTGCTTCAGGATGAGAACAGACATCGCACAGCAGCAGCGGGAGGCCCCATTAGCTAAAGTGGTGCTTCAGGTTAAGAACAGTTTCAGGTTAAGAATGGACCTCCGGAACGGATTAAGTACTTAACCCGAGGTACCACTGTACAAAGAAGGAAGAACAAAGAAAGAGTCTTTCCCTTTCTTTGCCATTTGTTTGCCATTAGGTCTCAGGAAAAAAAGTTGTGGATTAGGGTTGATGAGATGGTACGACTTGTCATTTTACATTGTGTATATCTGTAAGAACTACCGGTATTCCATTCATATATAAAAACATGTATGAGTTGCTTTCCAGGACAAACCGCTGTAATGTGTACATAGCCCAAGTTTTAACAGAACTCCAGACACCCTTTGGTTTGTCTTCTTTTAGCTGACATTGCACTTTATTATGTCCTCATGATGGCTAGAAACTTCTTCTTCTTCTTCTTCTTCTTCTTCTTCTTCTTCTTCTTCTTCTTCTTCTTCCTCCTCCTCCTCCTCCTCCTCCTCCTCCTCCTCCTCCTCCTCCTCCACAAAAAAGAAAGAAATGACATGTACAGACTTGTCCACTGGAAGGGCCCAGAGATCAGAATCTGTGCTTTTCCTAATAAAAAAGGTAATGGAGATGCTTGTAAAATGTATGCCCAAAGGCTCATGTACGGCTTGGATATTGCTATTCACAACCATTAAATTTATCTCTGGTTCTTAGCTTACCTTGTGGTTTAGGCACTCTGTATAAGTCACTGCCCTTTAGCAGGCAGGTTATTAATAGAAATGACCTGTATATATATACATGTAAGGACATATTCTGTAAACAAAATTGCATTTTGTTCATTAGGTACAGTACAAATCAATGCCAGGAAACAGGAAACAGAGACATCATAAATAAGGAGATTTTATCTCTGCCTCCAAGGTGAAACGCTAAGAAGGTGTGCGCTATGCACAGGTATCAATCAATTATTAATATGAGAAGAGCACACGGCTGAATCGTTTCAGAAATTTTTAGCTGTCCCCTATGAGAAGGAAAGTGTCACAGCAACTGACGGTCAGTCTTACGAATCCCTGCAGGTGACCAGTATGTCACTGATGCTTTTCTCTATCAGGATAGGGTGTGGGGAAACAGTAGCTGCCCATATTTAAAAACACTCAGAAAATATAATTAAAATCAACAATGAGCTAAAACCAGATCGAAAGACATGGCATCTTTTGTATGTCGAGACAGGCTTTCCTAAGCAAAAATGTTTTTAGCACATGTGGAAAAAAGTACAGTGAAGGAGCGTGCCTGATGTAAATTGACAGGGAGTTCCAAAAGCTTTAATAGTGCAATTCTTATGCTATCAAAAGGATTGCCATTTGCTCTGCCCCCTCCCCATGCCCCAGCCCAGTGTTCACACCTTGAGCATGGATGTCTGCACAGGCAAGGCTTCCCTATGTGGACTTTTGCACAGCCCTTCCTAAACTTGTAAGGCTGATCACATACAGCTCACTCATAAACCTGCGTGCATAGAAGTCTATGTGTTTAGGTTTGCCAAGGCAGATGTTCACACTGATTGGGCATTGGAGTCCCAAGAAGCTTTGCGACCTCACGGTTGGACCAGTGACCCTGCTGCTCCTTTATAAAACACAAAGACCTCTTCACACAATCAATGCATGGAGAAAGCTAAGAAGAAGAAGATTTTTTTGTTTTTGTTTTCGGGTAACATGGGTAGATGTATACCAGTGCATCAGTTTAGGCAGTCCTGACTTTGTAAAGCCACTGCAGGAATGGATTGTAATGGATGGGCCCCTGGATTGGCATGGCGACTGTAAGGATGATGAATAAAAAGGGACTCACTTTCAAGTAGACATGCATAAAACAGCACCTTTGGTGAATCTGGTTAAACTTATGACTCATGGTTCCTAGGAATATAACTTTTTTTAGTTTTAAGGATCTTATTTTCATGGAGTTTTACCCATCAAAAGGCAGGAAAAAAGAGATTAATGCTCATGGTGGCTTTGATGTTGCCTTGCTATTCCTTTTGAATTGCCTCCAACATCAAGTTGTGCAAATACGTGGTCCTAAATATAAGCTGTTTTTTTGCTTCCTTGTCTCTGGTATCAGTCTTTCAGAAGAGAGAAATGCTATGCAGGCTTCTTAGGAAGTTAGAGCTTTCAGTTTGAAGTTAAGTTTGGCAGGCAAGAGCCTTAATTAAAATAGTTGGTGCAGGTTTCTGTATGTTCCAGGGTTGGGGGGCTGTTTCCTCCGGAGGGCCACATTCCATTCTGGGTAACCTTTCAGGGGCCACATGTTAATGGTAGCTGCAGCCAGAGGCTTAAGTGGGTGGAGAAACAAAATGTTAAATTTACCTTTGTACAGTTTCTCCAGCTCTCCCTATTATCCACACCCCCCAATCCACGCATGCAAACAAAAGGCATTATCAGAATGCAAGGGCATAATCTAGTGAGGCAAAAACCCTCAAGGAAGGTGCAAAGCAGGGCAAGTGCAGGGTGTAGCCTGTGGAGAGGGTGTGGTGTGCAGAGAAGTCTGAGGGCCTCATACTGAACCTCGGCAAGGCTGCATTTGGCCCCTGTATTTGAAATTCCTTACCCTGGTGTACTCCTTCAGAAGTGTAAGCACACACATTTGACACGCCATGTTTGATGGTGATGCCTGAGAAATAGTGGACCAAACTGATGTAGACAGTGGTCTTATATATAAAACTACCGGGAGCTCTTTGGTAAATGGAATCTTGGCATGTGACTGTTCACGACATCCCCCCTTGGTCTTCAGGACCATCAATCCAGTTCCTTTCACGAGCTCTAACTTCAGGCAAACTTTTGATGGAGACGGCGGGCTTTAAATAGTTCAGAAGCCTACACTCGGAGCCTGAGAATCTAGACTCACCAGCAAATGCCTTGCGATCATAGAGATAGTATTGATCCCATAGTGGAAAGATGAATGTAGCCAATATCCTGAGCATTTCTTATGGGGCATCAACTCATATTTATCTTTATCTGTCAGCCGTGAAAGCACACCACAAGGCTTGCCCTTTTGTAATGTAAACAGAAAATCACATCTCTTAGCGCAAAGCCAAACTATTAAAATAGGCAGCTTTTATTCCCTTCATAATGTTCGGCAACATAAGGCGGTGCAACTGATGTGACTCCACAGCTGTTGCCAGGGGAAAGTAAGAATGTAGCTTGCCACATCTGGGGCGACATCTTTAAAGAGGCACTTAATCTGCAGTGCGGAGGTATGTTAAGCCTCTTTTCCTTTCTTTGCCTGTTCTCAAGCTAATGCAACTCCTGGAGAGCAGTGTTGATTTCAAGTCAAATGGATGAGATGAAAGAACAATTAAGAACAAGTGATACTAGGAGGCATTGTAGGAAACATAAAGGCAGAATAATAGCATAATCCCTCGAACAGTCTGGCAGAAGATTTATAATGTCACATTGGAAAGATGTCGGGGGTTTGAGACTCTAACTAAAAATGACATGGTTTTGTGTCTGTGTGGCAAGTGTGTGTCCCCATTTGTGAACACAGGAGCAATTATTGCTCGGGAGGTTTAAAATTGTGGATACCGGCTTTTCGAAAACCTTTGCTTGCCTGGGTTTCTCAAAATACAGTTTGCCCATGTGTGTTCCTGGGCCTATCTGCACCAGCAGTCTATCTTCAGATCCAAGAGTATAAACTTAGACCTCCGTGAACTACAACTAGGCACCCAACAAAGATGTACATTCCAAACAGCTGGTGCCAGTAGCAAGCCAGTAGGTCCAACTAGATGTTGCTGGTCCCCTTTTCCCCAGAATCACTGTCAAAACTTATCACATGCTGAGGGATGAAAAATGGCTTGTCATCACCTTCATATCTAGTGTAAGAAGCTGCCTCGGTTTATCTATCTCAGTATTGTCAACAGCGACTGGCTGTAGTTCTCCAGGATTTCAGACTTCAGTGTCTGTCCCAGTCCTACCTAGAGATACCATGGATTGGACCTAGGGGCTTCTGCATGTGGAGTTGATGGTCAACCATTGAGCTCCAGCCCTTCCTCAAGGTCCTGTGAATTGCTCCCAATACACCTGGCCAGCCACTGTCTGCAACAGAATGCTAGATCAGAACTTCCGCCAAGGCAGTTTCCACATTCTTAATCTGAGCAGGGAAAACTTCTTAGAAAACAAACAAACAAACAACAACCAACCATTCAGGTTCTTAGCATCAGCAAAATCCATCCTCTGAATTTCCCCACATGAAATATGAATGGAAAGCAACTCCATGAAAGAAGCTTGTTTCAAAAGAAAATAGAAAAGATCTGGCTTGAGCGGAGAGAAATGATTCACTAGAATGTGGAGTTCCTACCATTTTTCCTCCTACAGAAGGCAACGCTTCCCTCAGGCTACCAAATCGCTTTGCATCGCTTTTCTCTTAAAAAAATAAAAAAAGTTGGCTGTCCAACTTACGAAGCAGGAATCAGTTGAAAAATTTGAAGGGAGGATCAATGCCAGCCTGCATGCCGTGCGTTCGACACATAAAAATGCTTTGTTTATGGGAGAAGCAAACATTTCAGCAGGCATGAGCAGGGGGTGGGAAAGTGTACCTTAAAGAATCAAAAGGCCTTTTTGGTGTGTGCTTGCTCTGAGCCATGCCAAGAGAAATCCTCCAAGCCAATCCCCATCTGTTTGTGACAGCTAACTGTGCATATGGATGGCTGCCACATCAACAATCTATTTACGGGTTCTGGAGACAAATTATTTTCAATAATTGCACTTTTTTTCCACCTCTAAAGAAAAGATCCCCAGGAGTCCTTCAGATGATAATACAGTAGACAGCAGAACAACATGCAATAACAGCAACTCCCTCCCCAAAAGCTGCCATTGATGTAGGGGTGAGATGGAGCTGCCCCACTCACAGTGGGGAGCCTGGGATCAAGCCTCTTCTCTCAGGTACAAACATAGAGTTATTATCAGCGTCCTCGGCTGGCATTTCATAACCCATTTTGTTGTTGGCTTGCTCAGCTATACCTCCCCCCTCCCCAACTTGCCTTGTAAAAATTATAAATGCCTTGCACATTATACATAGGCGCATCCTGCATGTGGGCTTTCCACAGGGGTCTGCTTGGCCACTGTGGAAAACAAGGGAAGGAATTCAGTGCTGACTTCTTCTGATTGTTCTGTCAGTGCAAGCATTTCCGCAGGGATTGGGTGGTATTCAACTAAGTTTTACTTCAGAGTAGACCTGTTGAAATTAATGGACAAAACTAAGTCATGTTAATGAATTTCAGGGGGTTTACTCTGAGTAAAACATAGTTAAATATTACTCACAGTGCATGTGTGTACGTGTGTGACATTAGTATTGGGACCACAGTGCTCAGAAAGGGGATTGAATCTCTCTCCATGTTGCCTTGCTGCAGGGAAAAGCAACTTCTGAGGGGATTCCCCCCCCCCCCTTGGGACTGTGATGCTGAGGTGGGTGGGTTAAAACTCTACAGTTCCCATTTGTCTTTACATTTTGAGTCCCATGCAGTTTTCAATGGCAACTTTCGGGGAGGGAGTTGCTGTTATTGCATCTTGTTCTTCTGTCTACTGTATTGGCTCCCAGGACGTTTCCGAGCACAACTCAAAGTGTTGGTGCTGACCTTTAAAGCCCTAAACGGCCTCGGTCCTGTATACCTGAAGGAGCATCTCCACCCCCATCGTTCAGCCCGGACATTGAGATCCAGCGCTGAGGGCCTTCTGGCGGTTCTCTCAACTACAAGAAGTGAGGCTACAGGGAACAAGGCAGAGGGCCTTTTCGGTAGTGGTGCCTGCCCTGTGGAACGCCCTCCCATCAGATGTCAAGGCAACAAGCAACTTTCTGACTGTAAAAAAATATCTGAAGGCAGCCCTGTTTAGTAGGGAAGCTTTTAATGTTTAATGCTGTATTGTATTTTTAATATTCGGTTGGGAGCCTCCCAGAGTGGCTGGGGAAACCCAGCCAGGTGGGCAGGGTATAAATAAATTGTTGTTGTTATTTAAAGAAGAGCCCTGCTGGATTAGACTAGAGGCCCATCTCTTCCAACTGTTTTCTCACAGACGCCAGCCAGATGTCTGTGGAAGCCAGCACCTTCTCTCCACCTGCGATTCCCACCAACTGGTATTCAGAGACCTTCCACAGTGGAGGTGGAACATAGCCATAGTGGCTCGTATCCACTGATAATCTTATCCTCTAACTGATTTTCATCCATCCAAGCTGGTGGCCATCACTACAGCTTGTGGGGCTCAGTTGACCAGTTTAACCATCTGCTGCGTAAAGAAGTACTTTGGTCTGTCCCAAATCTTCCATCATTCAGCTTCATTGGATGGAACTGAGTTTTAGGGTTAGGAGAGAGGGAGAAAAGATTTCCCCTGCCCTGTATTCACGTTCATTACACCATAAATAATCTTATGCATCTCCATTATTCTTTAACATCAGCATCTCCTTTCAAGACTACAGTTCTGTGAACTTAAACAAGAGTTCAGCTAGAGCAGCCTTTCTCAACCTGTGGGTTCCCAGATGTTGTTGAACTACAACTCCCTTCACCCCTAGCTAGCAAGGCCAGAGCTCAGGTATGATGGGAGTTGTAGTCCAACAACATCTGGGGACCCACAGGTTGAGAACCGCTGACCTAGAGTGACAGAATATATATAAATTCTTCCTTATGTCTGATGGATGGCAACGACAGCAATAAAATCCACCATTTACCATTTTCTGAAAATCTTCCTATTGTTCTCTTCTTATTGGCTGCTGCAATGATATCCCTCAACTATTTCTTCCAGGCTGGAAGATTAAAACATCTCATGTTCCCTTTCTGTGCTGCACATATTGGTCCTCAGTACCTAGCTTGTCTCCTTCCTTCCTCCTGCCAACAAGTGACAAGATCACTGACAGGGGTTTTCCTGTTCTTCTCCTGACTCATTTTCTTGACTTCATAACTTCCCACCACATTGACTCTAGCTATGAAAGCTCAGTCTGCCCTTAGCCAGCCTGGGTAATTAGTTGCTTCTGTCTGCCATTGGCTCTGGCGCCACCTACTGTTGAACTCCCCTCCTTCTGCCCAACCAGTCCAGGGTGGAATCTACACACATATAAAAAAAATTCTGAAAATGCTTTTTCTTTAAAGCTTTTTTTTAATAACCCCCCCACAACAACATTGAATTTTCCATAAGGCTCACCATCACCTTCTAGTGTCACAATTGTATATTGCACTTAAAACACACTTAAAACATTTCATTTGCAGCTGTATAGCTGAGTCCTAGATGGGCACCACAAACCACTGGATGCTGTAGTTGCAGATCCGGCACTGAGCAAGGAGGTAGACTAGTTTTCCTTCTGAGTCCCTTCCAGCTCTTTGAGTCTATGATTCTAATCCAGGAAGGGTGCTCCAGATGTGAAAAGTGGCTTCTGGATTGCCTTTCTGGATGTAGTCGTTTGGATGTGTAGTCCTGCCTGCAGTGTGGAACAATTGATTGGTTTTGTCAGCTCCAACAGCATCTATAATCTATTTTTTTTGTGGGGTGGAGGATGCTGTTCCCAGAACACGTGACTTTTCCTTCCTTCCCAGGCAAAGTGAGGCAGCTGCTTCAGGTGGTAGATGTTTGGGGGATGGAGGAGGCAGCACTGGTGAAGGGGTAGAGACCAGTAGCATGTATTCCATGTGCCTTGCGTTGCATTCCTTTAGAGTGATTTAACAATCAATCCCTTTTTCGGGGGGAGGGGGGAGACTCTGGAAATTGTACCACTCTGAGGGGAATGGGGCTCCTCTCAGCACTCTTATCTAGCTATAGTTCCAAGGACTTTTTCCCTTTGTAGAACTCTTCTTTTCTTCTTAACTCCATCAACTTGCAGATCAGATCTGCATGCTGCTAACAGCTGCACGAATGCAGAATGCATGGTTAGCACTTGTCTTCAGTCCATTTTCTGGGGTTGATGTGTGGGGTATGGTGTAATTCTTTTTTAAAAAAATAAATAAATCATGTTTTTCTATTTAAGCCATGCGTCATAGCTACCTCCTCATATTATGCAGAAATCCACTGTGCCCCTCCCCCTTACATGTTGCTTTTAAAATAGCAGGAATAAACATAACTGTTTAAAGTGGTATCTTACTGCTTAAATGTATAGTGCAGATGTGCCCTGAATTTCACGTAAATGGAAATTTATTTATTTTGTCACATGTGGCCATAAAGGCTTTCTCATATTATACAGAGAAAGCAGCAGTCTGGGGCTAGGTGAATGATGGGGGAAGCAGATACAGCCTGAATTATACTGGATTGTATAGTTTATGCTAGAGATTGCCAGTTTCAACTGTTCTGTCACTGATTAGATGTTGAGTAACTTCCCCCAAGGTAGATCACAGATGTTCAAAATGTGTCAGGAAATCTAATAACAAATATGTCAATAAATCTTCTTGCATCTATTGGCTTCATTTCCTCTGCCTTCCTCTCCAGTGTGGTCCAGGTAAAGCTCTCCTACTTGCCACGTGAATTGCATCCTACCAAAGAGCAGGGGAGCAACTGACCAGGCAGGGCTGGCCCTAGCATTTGGTAGAATGAGGCAATTGCTTCAGGTGGCAGGAACTGAAAAAGTAGGAGTAGCAGGCCGCCCAACACATTCCTTTGAATCCCCTGGGCCACTGACCTCTGTTGGAGATCAGAGTTGTGTGTGCTGCACCCCTAAGCTAGTGGGACTCTGCAGGGTCCACTCAGGTGCCGTGGTAGGTGCTGTCCCACTACCAGTGATGAAGTAAAAATTAGCTGCCTATCTAGTTATCTTCTGCACACAGAATGGGATGGGGTGGAATCTTGTCTGTTGCCTCAGGCAGTGAAATATATTGAGCTGGCCCTACCGCCAGGACAAAGAGAAGAAATCTTTGCCTCAGGCAGCAAAATGCCAAGGAAATGTGTGCCTTGTTCTCCCAGTTTCATATTGGCCAAGAGGCTTTTTATACAATATATAATCAAACAGAGAAATGTGGTTGGAAACAAGCAAATGTTCCCACCTTTAGAATCTGCTTTGTGAAGCTGTTTCTTCATGGTAAGCTTGGCCCTGCAACCCATTGGGTGTGGTAGCTATCTCTTGCCCTACACCCCCCCCACACACCCACCCACACCTATCTTCAGCATGGCTTCCACAGTGACTTTTTAATATCTTTCTGTATACATTGAGCAAAAAGGTACATAGTAATTTTTATGAGAATGTTGACTGAAGGTGGTCACCATCTGTGCAAACGCCCTGAAACAGTGACTTCCTCTCTGCAGCCTTCTCTGCCAAGAGAGGAAACCTTAATTTATAGATAATCCAAGGAATATCATTCTTTCCTGCCCCACTCCTCTAAATATAGGTGTTTCCCAGTCAAAACATGTTTATTCACCCATCTTGACATGGCTTGTTTAATGAAACAGGCATCCTGTTTTATGTTTGAGGAGGTGACGAGTGAATGCTAACCACTCAGATGTGATTCTGGGGTGCGGATGGGGGTCATATTTGAAACAGACTGAAGTGGGAATCATGGATTAATTAGCACTACATAAATTAAAGTGAACAATACTAAGGATCCAGTGACTTGCATTTAGAAAGGAACAGCGAATACTTCCAAGGAATTGGTAGCAGGGAGATAGGAGGCAGGTTTTTTTTTTAACCCTCTTTTCCCCTACTCATGAATTATCCCATTGTAGTTCTTAGGTTGTGGCTCCAGCTTTCTGTGGAGTCTCTTCACCTCACACTTTCCACAGAACGTGGTAGGTGGGAGATGCTGAAGAGACCAGAGTCCACTTAGGATGTGATGACGGTCTTCCTATAATTGCTTGGCAAGGGTTTGCTTTGATGGAGGAGAAGATGCTTGGGGTGACTCTAGACTCCTGGTATTTGCTGGAGGGATCCAAGAGCATTGCAGACCTTTAGGTAGATTAATATGTGCTCTGTTTCTCAAGCAGAACAAAAATCGCACAGACTTTTTGTAGGTTGGAGGTGATGGGGAAATGCATTGTCAGGTGTGGGATAAATGAATGACTTGTAGGAAGATGTGTAAACATCCCATAAGCAAGTCAGAATGGATGCAAGATGTACTGCCCCACAATGGCTGCTCAATAAGAGTGGATATCATTTATCCATGGCCTAAGCTTTTTGCATGCAAATCAGGATGAATGTTCAATAGACCGGTCATCTGGAAGAGCCCTTCTGCTCATTTCCCTTCAGCCAGAACAATATTTTCCTAGAGGCTGGTGCCTGGGGAAAAAAGGCTCCCTGCTGTCCAGGCCATTCTGACAGAGACTTCCTTAGCCCCAAGGGATTTGGAGAAAGCTGGCCCCGAAGCCCTCTCCTTTGGTCCTTTTGATATTTTTGCACATAACCTGTCACGGGGGCTTACCTGATGGGATGGAGGCACAGCTACAGCATCCTGGCAGCCACATCACTGCCACTCAGCTGGAGGGAGAGGGACAAAGATGGTGACAAGGTCAGGGCTGTTCTTGTGCCCCTGCTGGAGCCCATCCGGCACTCCCACCAGTGTGTCCCCACAGTCCTGACCTTGCTGCTGCCTTGTGTATGCCCAGAACACTGCTGTAGGAAACTATCATTGTGGGTCCACCCCACTGGGCAAGCTGTCATACCCCAGTGGTCACTGCATTGGCCTTCTCTTCTCCCTGTCATTTTTATTATCTGCTTTTCCCTTTTGCCGTCTTTCCTGTCTATTAACTCTCTTGTTACATTGTAATATTTATGTAGCTTGTCTCCTGATCCCAAATTCTGATTTTCTTTTATGATTCCATCTTGGTTGTTGTTGGTTCTCTCTCCCCCCCCCCCTCCTATTATGCACACATTAATAGTCATTTTTATATTGCTTCTGAGTCTTCTAAGCAGCTTGCCACTATTTTTTCTTCTTCAGTTATTTCGATCACTTTGTTTTCGCCATACTTCCCAGCTTGCTTTGGTGGTCATTCTTTGGAGTTCATGGCAACATTTTTCTTTTCTGCTTTCAGATTCCCTGGTTCCCATAAAAATGACCAAGAAAACATGATATAGTGACTTGTTAAAACAACAACAAAACAACAACAAAAACAAGCTGACACACCTCAAAGATCTAGGATGTTTGCCAAAGTAAAAAGCAAAACAAAACCCACCATGACAGGTTCTGAGAACCAGCTTGCTGTCCAATGAGATGGGGAAATCAGGGAATAATAAACAAGGCTTAAAGAGAATGGAGGTGGGGAATCAGGTAGCAAAAGCACAAACAAGCAGGCCTCCATATGCTGCTTCAAAAGTTGCCAGTGTGGTAACTGCAGGGACACATGTACCCCTAGAGGCCTTTGCTGGCATGTACAAGATCAACTCGCCCTCTCATGCAAATTAAGATTGAAGGAAGTGGCCTACTGTAGTCAGTACAATAGGATGTGATGTATGCTGGGTTGTCGTGCACGTATGGTGCCTGCAACAGTTTCTCCAGTTTGCAAATGTCCCCATGGGCCCCCAAAGGTTGGTGGTCCCTATGCATACCAAATATCCAGTGGCATCCTAAAGATGCGGTACTGCATGTGGGGAAAAGACAGAGTTGCCGAAATAAAGATGAAACCCAGTTAAGTTAAAGTTTGTGAAGTGAACGTGCAGGATCGAAAAGAGGCAGAAGAGAAGGAAAATCACATACAGCAAAAGGACGAGAGAAAAAGAATGCAATGAGTAAAAGGAAGCCAATTAAAAGAACATTATACTATGCAGTTCTGATAAAAGCGTTGCACACAAAACAAAAGAAGCAGTAGATTTCAGGGCAGAAGACAGGTGAGAAATGGGCAGACCAGAAAGAAGACCCTCACACTGATTGTATCGAGAAAGAAGAAAGGAGTGAATGAATATTTTAGCAGATCACTGGAAAGCAACAAATGGAGTTTTGAAATATCACGAAGCTGAAAACAGCAAGGTGTGGGGCTTTTTGTCATTACTGCTAGGCACATGTGTAGCAGGGTGGATCTGTCCACATGCATGCCGAACAGGACTTAACAGGATTTACACGTAGGCCTTTTTTTTTTTTTTTTGCACATTTTAATATAATACATGTTTTCCATTTTCATAACAGTATAAATACTCCAAAGTTAATGACCTCCTGTTCCAGTTTTGGAAAACAGCCAGCAGCCTCAGTCAGGTCACTGCCAATCAAACTCAGTAATGTTTGCACTAACTGGCAACAGCTGTTCAGGGTTTCAAACAGGGGTTTTCCCCAACCCTACCTGGAGATGCTAGGGAGTGAACCTAGAATCTTTTGCTTGGTCTGCTGGTATTTCCCAGTGCTCACATTAAACCAAAGACAAGTCAAGAAAAAAAGTGCTTTGCTACCCACGATGATTTCCCCTCTCAATGGTTCATTGACGTGGGACGCGGGTGGCGCTGTGGGTTAAACCACAGTGCCTAGGGCTTGCCGATCAGAAGGTCGGCGGTTCAAATCCCCATGACGGGGTGAGCTCCCATTGCTCGGTCCCTGCTCCTGCCAACCTAGCAGTTCGAAAGCACCTCAAAGTGCAAGTAGATAAATAGGCACTGCTCCGGTGGGAAGGTAAACGGCGTTTCTGTGTGCTGCTCTGGTTCGCCAGAAGCGGCTTAGTCATGTTGGCCACATGACCTGGAAGCTGTACGCCGGCTCCCTCGGCCAATAAAGCGAGATGAGCGCCGCAACCCCAGAGTCGGCCACGACTGGACCTAATGGTCAGGGGTCCCTTTACCTTTACCTATCCACGATGATTTCCCCTCTCAATGGTTCATGCCATTTGGATAAGCGACAACAAGTCTTAAAAGGAGGATTGTGCAGAGCCCCAAAATTTTGCAGTGAACTGTTTTATTCCATGAGCTGACAACATTTCCTCACTATACAATAAAATATTGACTCGGTATGTGAGAGAGAAAATGCCAGCCAGCCACCCATCAAATGCACACATTGTGTAGCAGACAGAATCCATTCAAAAATGATAATAGATTTATTGTTTATATATTATATAGCTTATATTTTACAAGCCTTGAGGGATCTGGGTTGCATAAAATAAATGCAGTACATATCATGTGGAAACCTGCCTGTTGAATTTCTCTTGGAACAATTGAGATTGGAATCTCAGCGTTCTCAGTTACATACCACCCTGAAACCATATTGTTATCTCTGCAAAAACAAACAAACAATTTAGCCTGACCTAATGTGTTAAAAAGAAACGGGGGTGGGGGAGAAAAGGAGAAGAAGAATGAGAGAGATGGTCAATGGCCAGTACCCCACTGTAGTAATAAAATGTCTAGACAGCAATTAACATCCATTTCCCTCAAGAATGCATCTGTGTCATCAGCAAATCTTTACTACTTTGCAAGGGACCAATCTAAATATGTTTAATCATTAATCAATTTCCAAAATCTGAGCAAGAGTTGCTTTTCATGAGCTTTGCCTTCAAAAACAAAACAAAACCCGCCGGCACTTTTATGAGAAAAGGCAAAAGCTGGGAGGGAAAGACATTGGGCCCCACTCCAGTGGGCAACCCTGCTCAGAAATGCACCACAGTTCTGACTTGTTTGAAGGCTGCTGCCCCCAGCACACATGCATTAACACATTTACAAATGTCTGCTGCCTTCTTTTGTTGTTGTCAAGCAGCATCCCTACCTCAGATCACATCCCACCCCCCCCCCCCCGCTGCTAGTTTAGGGCTGCCATAATTTCAAAAAGCAAAATTTCTGACATCCGCAAAGTTATTGAGCTAGTTGACACATTGCTGGACAAACACGTCTTTCACTACTGACCCATCTACTCCTGCCAATTTAGGCTACAATCCTATACAAGCTTACCGGTGAGCAGTGCTTTCCCCCCCCCTAGAAAAATAGGGGCTGGTATTCACCATGAATTTGTTACAGTGAGTGCCACACTTCTTAAAAACAACAAAAAGAGGTGCTTGTACTGTACCTCCTGAAAATAGCCCTGCCGAGGAGGAAGGCCACACCTGCACTGTGCATTTAAAATACTATTATATATCCAGCTGTTTTTGGACTACAACTCCCATCATCCCTAGCTAGCAGGTCCAGTGGTCAGGGATGATGGAAATTGTAGTCCAAAACCAGCTGGAGACCCAAGTTTGGGAAACTTTGCTTTAAATAGTCATGGCTTTCCACATAGAATCCTGGGAGCTGTAGACTGTTAAGGGTAAGGGTGCTGAGAGTTGTTAAGAGATCCCCAAACAAAGCTACAATTCCCAGAGTTCCCTGGGAAGAGAGCTTGATTATTAAGCCACTCTGGAAATTGTGGTTCTGTCAGGGAAACAGGGGTCTCTTTACAAGTCTCCGCACCATTAACAGACTATAGTTCCCAGGATTCTTTGAGTGAAGCCATGACACAGCGCTGCTTTAAATGTGTAGTGTAAATTTGGCCCTAGTCCTATTAAACACATTGGGACTTCTGAGCAGGCATTCATAGGATTTCACTGTTATCTAATTATTTATATGTACTCTGTTTCTATTTAGCCTCTTTACCCAGAAGAAAACCAAAGTTGGCCCGCACCAAAGGCGAACCTGTGGCCCTCCAGATGTTTGTGGACTCCCTGTTCCAGTTAGCTTCAGCAAAGCATGTCCAAAGCCCAGGGACAGGGGCAAGAGGGGTGTGTGTGTGTGTGTGTGTGTGTGTGTGTGTGTGTGTGTGTGTGAAACCATTTGGTTCACATTATTTCCTTTGTGAACTAATGCCCAAGCCAAAACACAGCTCTGCTTCAAATTCTCACTTTTCAGAATTTTGCAACGACATTCTCTAGACAAAGAATGTGTACAAAAATGTGTATAGTTGCGAAAACAATATACAAAAAATGCATTTCATTGTGGGGAGCTTTCTGACAAAAATAATAGATTATTGTATTTAAATATGTTTATGTTAGGAGAAGTGCACATGTGTGGGTGTGCATACATATTCACACAGATACCAGCCCCATCAATTTCATTAGAGAAGTTTAGCAAGATAGATGATAGATAGATAGATAGATAGATAGATAAAAGTTTATATATTGGAAAAGTTGGAAAGCTACCCTGTTGTATTTCAAAGTTTCATCAGCAAAGGACAACACTTCTCTAGAGTCCATGGGGGTAAAATTTACATAAATGCCTATTAGTCAACTTTCTACCCCTTGCGTCTTTCAATACTTGCTCCTACTACCATTTCGTAATATATCCATCAGTGATCCCTGGCATCGGTGCCATTCATTTGCTTTGAGATGTTATTGAGGTTGTAAATAAAAGCCACAGCATCAAGGGGCAGACAAGATGGAGCCTGTCAGATCTGGAAGTCAGCAGCAAAGTTATAATTACAGCAGAGTGGTGTGAGGTAGTTCTTTACATCCATAGATTTAATTGTCATCAGCCGCAGAGGAAGCTGAGGGATGGAGAAGAGAAGGCAGAGAATGACAGGGAGTAAGGTCTGTTACCAAATATGTTTAAAGCTGTCTTTGCAATTCTCATTAATAAGCCATCAGCAGAACAGAGAGCCCCTTCCGCCCATGACTTTGACAAAGACTTCTTATGGATGGTATTTGTCTCATGCATTCTTCAACAGGAGAGCATGAGATGATCAAACAGATATGATCATATTGTGTGTGGGACATTATGTGGACCAGTACGGGCAGTGAATCTTCATGTTTCATTAGGGTGTGTCATTTTAGGGGATGAAACATAATTTCTTCAGTGAGGGGGTCTTAAAATATGTTTTTGGGTGTGTGGAATTCAAATCTGCTATTATTTTTATTACTGGACATTTAGCTTGATAAGTCTGATGAAGAACCACATATACTGCTTTCAGAAATTTTAATTTAACCTTCTGAGAATGTCAGGTAATGATTATTAATAATAATAATATAATGTAACTGTAAGAACTTGGTAATCATTTTTAATGATTTCTGTGCAATTTCACACACATTTTACCTACAAAGCAAAACCAAATTATATTAATTTAACCAAAATATCTTTTGAATTCCCAAGTCATGTTGCAGCCTTTAAGCACCCTTCATTTTTGGAATTTGAAAGTTGAAAAATTCAACAAGCACTTATGTGCTATTATTGTTATGTGATTCCTTTTTCTATTGTATGTGGGCAAAATAAGCCATAGTTCCATATGTTGTAGAGCATATGCTTTGTGTGGAGAAGGTCCCAGATCTAACTCCATGGTAGGGTTCAGGAACGTTCCTGCCCAAAACCATAGAGAGCTGCTGTTAGTCAGCGTAGGCACTCTGAAGCCAATGGCTTGACTCAGTAAAAGGCAGCCTACTATATTTTTAAGTTTCCATGTATATCTGTAGTATGTAAACCCTTTCAGTGTTCTATAGTAAGTCATCATGCATACACACTGACAACTGCTGTTAAGACTGATGTGAACCATGATTTCTACAGTAAGGTCTATGGAACTGCCTACATCAGGAGCAACCAGTGTAACACCCTCTATAAGTTAGCCCACTAACCTCAGTCAGCACGGCCAGTGCTCAGACATTATGGGAGCTGGAGTTCACTCTGTTGGCTACACCAGTCCACACAAATGTCTTCAGGCCTTGGGGACTCCATTTGCCCATGTGATGACATTCCTGTAACTTATTTTGCACTACATACACATAAATGTACACATTTCTCATCATTCTAAGGTTCAAGCGAAGGTCCCTATAGGCACTGAGTTGGTTCCTTCTATTAAGATTTTTCATACCCTTCCACTTGCATTATTGTAGTGTAAATCTGCAGGAAAAGGTGGAAAAAAATATCCAAAAGGCACTGCCCACTGCTATATCTTTTGTGCCGATCGATGCAAGCTCTTTGGATCTTTATGACAGTCCCATTAAATTTAGCAAAGGGTAAACCAATTAAGATACCATTAATAATGAATAGGTTTCAATAAGACTTATGTTCAAGTACCTGAGGAATTTAATACAAAACCTTATTGTCAATTAAGTATTTCAGAGCTGTCCTTTTCAAATACGCAGCTGTGAATGACATCATCTACTGTCCTAAAATTCTGTCAGTTGATTTAAAGAAACTTGTGTGTGAGAAGAAAAGAGGGCTTTACACTGTGTGGGAACCCCTAGACAAGAAGTGGCTGATGGGCTGGGAAGGACCTACAGTATCTGGCTGAGCCCACCCACCATGCAGGTGGCAGCTACAGATGCCCAGCTTTCTCTATGATGGCTTAATCATTTCCAAGGAACAGATGTTTGTATCCACTCACCCGTGACTTTGCTAAACATTGGTTTAGCAAAATAAAAAATACAATAAAAAATACAGCCAGTTCCTTATATGCCATTGGTATATAGCGCTCAAATGGAAAAGGCAGTGGGTTGGATGGGCAGAGCGATCCTAACCCCCCATCTTTTCTGGCTGGAGGACAGTAGGAAGGAGCAGATGTGCTTCTCTTATTGCTGCAGCTTACCTTGACAGGTCTGGTCTGGGGCAGCGATGAAGTTGGATCTGTGTGGATCCACTGGAGAAGCCAGCTTAGCCCTCTGCACTGTCCCGCTTCAGCCCCATCCAGGTGATCCACAGTGACATGGTTGTTGGGAGGTGACTTCATCCCTCCACAGAGACCATTACCACTACCCACAATGCCACCAGATAGCTCCCCATACATTCCTTTGTCTGAAGTAGCCACTGTTAGGCTCTGAAATGGTATGTGGTGGGGGGTGAGATGGAGCAGGATGAAGGCAGCTTAAATCTGCTGGATTGAAGGCATCTTTGTTCATCTGAGAGAGCCCAGAACCAGGGGCTCCATCTATGCCAGTCACAACTGTCTTAAATCCAACAGTTATTAATGAATCTAGACCATAAAGTGCAACCAACATAGCCTGGATCCAACCCATAAGCTTATTTTCCTAATACATGCTATAGAATATGTCTTGCTTTTCCCATGGAAGTTGAGTCATCCATCTGATAACTTCTATCCCATCATAACATGGAAGTTATAACATGCAATTTGAACTAACTATCTCATAACTGTTACAAGAACACAAAGAACTGGTCAGTCTACCAATGAGACCATTCCAGGCCAGATTGTTGGACAGATTTATATAGATCAGACATGTCCAACTTTCAAGAGACTGAGATCTACTCCCACTATAAAAAAACAACTAGCAGTGATCTACCAAAGCTGTTGAGCTTTTTAATTTTTTTTGTGAGGGGCAAGATCTTCCATGATCAACCATGGACCCTTTGTGATCTACCAGTAGATCACAATCTACCTGTTGGACATCCCTGATATAGATGTTATTCTGTATGCATGGGACATTTTTTTCAGTAAATGGGTTTTAGTGTGTGAAAATAAGTTTGCCACATACCGCTACCCAGCCGGAATCTGGCAGATGAAGGGCATGGTCAAATTATTTCTTTCATGCAGAGGGAAGCTACTGGCTTCTCATATGATTGTACATCCTCTGCCAAGTCACCGCTGGGAAATCCAACCACCTGTATGTATAGAAATGATCTACTGTAGCATAAGAACTGGCCTGGATTGTGAACATTTTATAGGGGGTACTGAGGATCCATCCAGCTTGGCAGAAAAATAATACAGTAATTAAGTATTGGACTAGCAGTAACAGCAGTAACTCGGCAGAGACAGAAAGCAAGAAAGCATTAAACAGTTATTTAGTCAGTCTCTCTCTCTTTCTCTCTCTCTGCCTGTCCACGCAGGCCACCCGTGAGCTATTTGCCTATTGTGCAGACAGCTGGCCTTGGGAAAAAAAACAGATCTGGCTTCTGCTTATATTTATTAAATCTGCAGGAAGGATCCATCCATCACAACAATGGGTTTAAAGTGTTTGCTGGGTGATGGGAGAGTCCCATAAGCATTCTTTGAAGTGTCTTTTACAGAAGGTAAACATCTGAAGAGCATAAAATAGGCTGCTCTTCTTTCCAATGAGTAACCTTGTCAAAAGGGCTTGAATCGAGAGCGTGGGGGGAGGGGCGCCCCATTCTGAAAAGGAAAAGCAATAAAGGGTGCCTTATGACAGCAATTTGCACATTTACTGCTCTTTGATATGTTAACTAGATTTTGTAAAATGGAACCTTTTGTCTTTCAGAGGTCGTTGGGCAGCGATAGCTCAGCCGGTGCAATGTTTTGCAGTAGGTAATGCATCTTCTAATTAATAACTTAACTTGGGGAGCCTCAGTAAATCAGCAACATTATCATTATAAGAGGATACAAGCGGCTTGCCGTACACATGAGGACAGAGAGATCCTCATAATGTCGGGGGCTCGTCCTTATTTACCGCATGCCCCGACTCAAGTGAATTGGATTGAATACAAGGGGATCAATAGGTTATGAGCCTCATTCACTAAACTTTTACAAGCCCTTTATGAACCTTTGATTCTCAAAAACAGAGCTTTTCCATTCTGGAAATTAGTCAAGCAGAAAAGTGCTGCAGATGTCCTGTTTGCTTATTCTGCGCAGCCATAGCCCCACCAGCTTCTGGCAGACACTTCCTGAATGCGCCACGAAAGGGATGGAAGAAGCCAGCAGTGCAGGCCTATGCATGCTTACTTGGAAGCAAGTCCCACTGAGTCCAATGGGGTTTACTCCCAGGCAAGTGGGTCTTAGGACTGCAGTCTGAATGAATGATAAAGCTGCAGGAAATGTGTGTGCACCTTTATAGATGAATGCTCCTAGATCAGTGTGAAGGATTATTAAGGCAGAAAACTGTTAAAGGGGCACACAGTGGGAGAAAGCAGGGCAGAAGTTTGATTATTTTGGTGTATTGGTATCAGGCAGTGGCGTAGCGTGGGTTGTCAGCACCCGGGGCAAGGCAAGTAATTTGCGCCCCCTAACCCGTGGATTTGCGCCCCCTAACCTGTGGATTTGCCCTAACCCCAGATGTTGCGCCCGGTGCGGCCGGCCCCCCCTGCACCCCCCACGCTACGCCACTGGTATCAGGACCTGAGAAACAGGGTTCAAGTCCTCCCTCAACCATGAAACCTACTGGGTAACCTGGGCCAGTTGCTGCCCGTCAGTCAGTGGCAGAGCTTCATGCTCCGGCACCGGGGGTGGAGAGCAGGTGGGGGTGGGGCTGGCGTGCGTCCTGGGCAGTGTGGTGTGCGTCCCGGGGGTGTGGCATGCCATCCACAGGGGCGTGGCATAAGTCCTGGGGGTGTGATGCGCTACCTGCGGAGGCGTGGCACCCAGCGCGTGCGGGGGGGGGGGGCAGCCATGATGGCACCCCACTGGGATCGTGGTGCAAGGGGCAGTGCGCTCCCCCTGCCCCCTCTTCCTCCGCCAGTGCCGCCAGTCTAACCTACTTCACAGGGTTGTTGTGGGGATTAAATGAGAAGGGGTGGGGAGGCCCATGGATGCCCACTTGAGCTCCTTGCTGGGATAAAATTGCAATAAACAAACAAATAAAAGCAGTGTGCTTATTTGCTCCCCCCCTTTACATTCCTGTCCCCCCTTTCTTCCATCATGGAAGGCTGCATGTGGTTCCTTAGCTATAGCCTCATGCGCTTTCTGACCATCCCCTGGGTTTGCTAAAAATGTACCACTTGCAAATTGTGAATACAATTATCACAGCGAGATGCATTTTACAGTGTTTGCATTGTTTTTGTCTGATGGGTGTAAACTGAATAGTTACACGCAGGACAATGTTGGTGTCAGGTTTTGGGGATGTCAGTGGGTCCACCTCCTCTTTGCCACTGTCAACAGTGGCCATTTTATTGCCCTGTCCCTCTAGCCTTGGTCTATGCAGCTACACAAAGAGAGAGTGCATTCTCTGCTCCTTCCCATTCCTTCTGGGGAATGGCACATTTGAATGAATTACCAGCCCATATTAAAGAAATCCCCACGTATTAAAGAAATCCCCACTTCCAGAGAGCCAGCATGTCAGGGAGAAGAACTTGCCTCTCCCTCAGACTAGAAATGCATGGGCAGGAGGTGCTTAACATGGGAAGGTCTGCAAACAGCCTTCCTCTGTTCATAGGAGGAAAATGCATCTAGGTTGCAATCCTGCAAATGTCTGTTAGCCTCGACCTAAATGGTCCTTACATCAGAGGCTTGTGTTTGTTGTGCCTTGGTTTGGACACCCAAACCCATCAGCTCATCAGGGCATGCTCTTTCCCCCATCACAACTGCGCATCTAGCAAAGTCAGATTTATATGGGCATCAGCAATCCCATTGCCTTTGGTCTCCCTCCTGGTTGCAGTTCACCTTTATCAGCATCCGACAGCCACACTGAGCAACGGGAGGGTTTGCTTTCTCACCGTTCTGCATTGTGGCAGTAGACTGCAGCACAGATAGCCGTCCTCTAATTTACCTTTTGCTGATTTATCACCTCACTAATGATACAATAGATTTTCCCATTAGTTTATTCTTATTATTTATTATTGGTATTGGTATTTTCCTTTTCTGAAGGAAAATGAAAACAAAGTAGAGCCACGGCCTGGTTGCAGAGGAGGGGTGTTATTTTCAAGAGTTCGGCAAGGCTGCAAAGAATGGATAGTTTCCATGTTACCAGTGTTCAATCACCGGCATTTGTCTTTTTGTATCCCAAAGCAATTGCATAACTCTAATATTGACCTTAACTCGAGCCCTTTGTTTCTCACCCTAACAGCCAAAAGCATTAAAAATGCGTGTTTACTTAATTTGTCCTGGCATGCAATGTAATTACAAGCAGTTTGTTTTCTCTCTTGTAAAATATAGGCAAGAGAGGGAATAAAGTAATGTGGAAAATTAACATTGTGATGTACTGTATAGTGGAATAACACTAAAAGCACTTAGCCGAGTTAGCACTGGAGGTGCTATTTGTTTTTGTGTGCAAGAGCCATAAAGCATTAAATGCCTCTTTTCTCAACTATATTTGCATGATTTTCGACGGCACTAAAATTAATCTGATCTGCCTCTAAGTATGGAAGGAAAGGGGAGAGAAGGGGAGACGAATGAGCAGAACAGGGCTTCAGTTGGCTTTAAAGTGACATCCGTGCTTTTGTCGAATCCTACAGCACAGCTTAAAAGATGACCGCAACTGCCTTTTCTCCATCATCATCATTATTTTTAACCTGTTATGGTTCAAAGGATAAAGATGTAGCTAATCAAAGACTGCATGGCAACATTCTCTATTTATTAAATTCCCATTCTTCCTCCCCAAAGAGGAGGCAAACACAGAAGTGATAAAACAATTAAAAATAAAATAAAAACAATTAAAAGCTTCCCTGAAAAATGTAAAAGTGTTAATGTAGTAACTGGTAATGACAGAGGTACGTATTGTCTCCAGTTACCATGGATTGGAGCTAAGACACCACCCTCTAGCTTGTTCTTATGATTACTTTCATTTTCCTTGGCCTACAAAGTGAATAAGCTTGCCTTAGGTTATATAAGAACTTAACAGTTAAGAACGTCTAAAAAGATAGCGAAGTCCTTCTCTGTTGAACCTGATACTAATGCACCAGCAACAAGAGAAAATGTACAGGGGATGGGCAGGTGAGTGGGCAATCAAGGTCAAGACTATAGAATGTAGAGACTTATTCAGTTGGTGTGTTTTCTCTTCCGTTTCTGTGATGTATTCTACTTTGATCACCAGTGTGTTATCAGACCAGAATGGAGAAGCCTGCATATTGAACTGGGGCTTGTGAGGATAAAAGGGAGGGAGGAACAGAGCCATGTATATGTCTCACTCCCACCCACGTTCTTCAGAGGAAGGACAGAATAAAAATATATAAATATAATTTGGCAGGTTTGAGAACTGGAACAACTTTTTGGCTGGTGATATGTGGGAGGTGGGAATGCCCTAGTGGTGGATGATCTTCAGTGGGAAAAGGACTGCATGAGTGTGACTCTGTTGATTTGTCTGGATCTTTCAGTATAATTCTAGAGTGCCTTGCTACATATGACTTGGTGGCTCTGGTCTTTCCTGGAGGGTGGGTTTCAGAAGACAGTGGTGGTAGAATAAGGCTTGGTTACTGCTTGTGGCTTGTCTGGAGTGACACAGATCATGAGCCCACGTTCAGATGTACAGTACTGCTAAATCAAACCATGGCTAAACCCTAGGTAATGTGAATGTTTGCTCATTCATGCTGAACCATGGTTTGTCTTAGTACTACATGTGAATTGGACCATTGTGTATTTTGGTAACAAATCTAGCAATTGCAAATATTTGTTGCCAAGGAGCTAATAATTTAAATTTCAGTGCAAGGAAGACAACAAAAGGATCAAGAGAAATGGGAGAAGCTAGGGGAAATGTATTTATTGAAAACATTTTTGCCACATTCTTTAGCTTAAAAGATTCCCTGAGCAGCATATAGATCTATAAAATTGCCCCTCCTCCATCCTTGCCCTCAGGTTTAAAAGGCAGGACACAAAAGGAAGAGAACACGAGGAAAACAAACAATTCTTATCATGACCAGCTTTTATATAAACCATTAAGGGAGAGAAGGAGTCAAATGGAGCTGGTTTCTCAGCAGAGGGCAAGGCCTGCTTCCCACTGAAGCTGTCTTCAGTGGAATGGCTGCCGTCAGGTGACACCTGAGGAGCTGAGGCATCCAAAACAACTACACAAGCTTAAGGAATCATATCAGCAGTGGATGGAGGACTAAGGAGCTACAATTTAGCTTTCACCGTTAAACTGCTCAATTTCACACCCTAAATGACTCTGGCCACAAATATCTCCACCCTCCTCTCCAGACCCTCTCAGCAAAGGAGCCCTTTTGGTAGTTCCACCTCCCTCAGAAGTTTGGGTGGTGGCAGCCCAGGAGGGGACATTCTTTGTGGCAGCCCTCAAGCTGTGGAAATCCCTCTGCACATCCTCATTCTGTAGTTTCCATTGTATGCTGAAGACACGCCTCTTTCCCTAGCCTTTGACATCTGAGATTTATATTTTTTTAATACCCACCCCATTCTCTTTACTGTGTTTGGTTTAAACTGATTTTCATATGTCTTTTTAAATTGCTGCAACCCGCCTTGAGTGCTTATGATGAAGGGTACATAAAAAATTACATGTAATAACACTACTAATGGCTAACACTTATAGCGCTAAGAAACACTCTCATTCATTTTTTCTGTGTAAAAAAATTATTTTAGACTTGATAACGACAAATAAACTTTTCATCACTTTTGTGGGAGAGATGTTACATGTTTTTACCCTGAATAAAGAACACATCACTCATGGTTCACATCTGGATAGTAAATTCTTCACAGTGTCTGCAGTATTTTGTTATCTTAATTATACTCCCCCCCCCCCCACTGCAGTAACTGGCCCTGTTGTTCTGTGGTAGCTGTTAACACACCATATTCCCCCCATTCATATTTTTGGAAGCTTGATAAGAATTACAAAAGTGCCTTATTTTTGCACACAGAAAAATTCAATCTAGCTTTCTGACCCTCTGCAGGGCAGTGGATCTAAAGTTGCCACACAACTTTATTTTTGCAATAGCAAGATGAAATGAATATGAATGCAGAACGGGAGCCTTTTAGAAGTCATTGAGCTCTCTACCTCTCACTTTCTTCAGACTGGAGGTAGGAAAGTCATTAGATTAACCTCTCTTGACAGGTCAGGCTCAGCAAATATTCTTAAAAATAACTCTTACAGTAATTTATGACCTTTTGGGAGCATAATCAATAGTGCTAAGACGAGAGGCAGCCAGACTGCGCTTCCTGATAGGAGAAAGTTTCTTGTCTTTGTAATGTTTGCGTTCTGTCTGGCAGTCAGCCTCACTGCACACAAGCAGTGATATCATAGCCCCTGCTACTCAATCAGATTTGGAGACATACATTTTTATTGTCAATGTACTGTCTCCTCCGTGATTTCATACAGTATCTGATTCCAGAAGAAACTGGTGTGCAAATGTGATTGCAAAGCAAAGGAGGGAAGCTGCACAGACCAATTTCTGCTGTGTCTATTGTCTCCCCTCTGAATCATTCGATAACAGAGACATTCTTGCAGGCTGAAAGAGGGAAAGCGTGGACTTTGTCTTTGCATTATAAAACAGCCCTGAAAGAAAAATAGAATAGAAAAATAGAGTAGCCCACATAAAAATACCCACCTGGGGAGTAAGCCTTTCGTAAATTGTTGTTAGAGAAATCCTTGCAGTGTCTAGATCTGGCATTTTGATGTTACCTTTTCTCTGTGACCCACAGAAGCCATGCTTCCAAAGTTCTGTTTCCTGGGAATGGTTTGTAGCTCAGTGGTGGAACACCTGCTTTGGATGCAGAAGGCCCAAGGTTCAATCCCTGCAAGAGAATACTGAGCTAGATGAACCAGTGTTCTATCTCAATACGGAGGCAGCTTCTTATGCTTCTGTACACGTTCTTCTTGACAATCCTTTATCATATGTCTCATTTCTTTTTTTTGAATTTTTTTTATTAGTTTTACAAAATATTTTAAACAATACAAACAAATAAAAAGACATACAAACATGTATAATTTCATAACATTTTTTTTCGTATCCCTCACTTCTCAGACTCCCCCAAACCTCCCCTTCCTACATCCCAATTTCCAAAATTATTTCAGCAAATTCTAAATAGTTTTATCAAATATATTCCTTCTTATTCTTTTCTTTAACTTAATCTTATGTCGCTGTAATCTCCTTTTCTTTCTCAAAACCTCGACATTTTAGCATTCATCAATTTTATAATAGTTCTTAAGATAGATTTTAAATTTCTTCCAATCTTCTTCCGCCGTCTCTTTCCCCTGATCACGGATTCTGCCAGTCATCTCAGCCAGTGTCATATAGTCCATCACCTTCATCTGCCACTCTTCCAGGGTGGGTAGATCTTGTGTCTTCCAATACTTTGCGATGAGTATTCTTGCTGCTGTTGTAGCATACATAAAGAAAGTTCTGTCTTTCTTTAACACCAATTGGCCGACAATGCCCAGGAGAAAGGCCTCTGGTTTCTTAGGGAAGGTACATTTAAGTACCTTTTTCATTTCATTATATATCATCTCCCAAAAAGCCTTAATCTTTGGGCACGTCCACCAAAGGTGATAGAAAGTACCTTCAGTTTCTTTACATTTCCAACACTTATTATCGGGCAAATGATAGATTTTTGCTAGCTTGACTGGGGTCATGTACCACCTATAGATCATTTTCATGATATTTTCCTTTAAGGCATTACATGCCGTAAATTTTATCCCGGTGTTCCACAACCATTCCCAGTCAGCAAACATAATGTTATGACCAATGTCCTGTGCCCACTTAATCATAGCTGATTTAACTGTTTCATCTTGTGTATTCCATTTCAGCAACAAGTTATACATTCTTGACAAATTCTTAGTATTGGGTTCTAACAATTCAGTTTCTAATTTTGATTTCTCGACCCGGAAGCCAATTTTACTATCATATGTCTCATTTCTAAGCCCCATGTGTGGTTTTGATGTAGCTCCACTGTTGCCTTGGATTCTACCTCTTTAGTCAACCATTTGCTTGGTGTCCTTCTTCACTACCCACCGCTTACTCTGTTCGGCTTTCACTCCTCATACACTTGGCCAGCAGCACTCATATCTCAACCTTACATCCTGATTAGGCTTTCCTGAGGATTTCCCATTTCATTAGTGCCATGGAAAATTTAAGAGGATACACCATGACTCTCCCCAAGAAGAACAGAATGGGCACAGGAAGCTCCTGACTCTGCCCTAATACAACTAAGACCAGCGCCACCTATTGACTAAACTATATAATGACACTATCCACACAATTAGTCCCACTTTTCTTCACCTTTCTTTCATGTCTTTCCCTTTTCATTTTTCCCTTTACTTGTTCTCCCCTTAGATAACAATATATCTTACCCAACAGCCAACCCTTTTATCCTGGAATCACAGACTGATGGGCTCTCTTTCCGCTTAATTTTAAATATTTTTAAGCCTCTTTCATTCTGAATGCTTTCAGAATGGCACACAGTTTCATTTTAGGACATTTTCCAGCTTCCCCTTTCAAATGATGTGTGATGGACAGTTACTAAGGAGAGCCCAGGGCCTTCTTGGTACTGGTGCCCTGACTATGGAATGTCCTCCCCATTCTGGGTTCCACATCAGGTGTTTTTTGACGCCAGGTGAATATTTTTCTCCTAGGCTTTTTAGAATTATTTTTCATTTCCCTTCCTGTTTTTGTTTTTGTTTTAGTTCTGCTTACTGTTTGTATGCTGTTGTGTGGGCTTTATACAGCTTTTATTAATTTTGTGCTGGGGTTGCCTTTATATATTGTTTTTAGTACTGTTGATTGTATTTGCATTTGTTGATTGGCTATAACAGAAATAAAAACATGAAAGGCATGAAAGCATAAAAAAATCAATTTAAGAAATACCAGAAAACTCATACACTTTTGTTAAAAAACAAAACAAAAGAAACACTATCGAATCTAAGATTTTATATTAGAAAGTCCAAGCAAACAGGAAGTTATTTACATTCTCCATTTTGTCTGCTTCAGACAGACCCTTCTGTATGTCTAACAGAGGTGCGAAGGTTTTGCTGTCAACCAAACTGGTATCTTTCCACTTCTTTACAAAGACCAGATTCTGAACAGTCTTTTGCTGATCATTTGTTCTCATGGTTGTTGAAAATACACCTGTTCACCCATACATTCATCCTGCTTTTTGGCTTTAAGAAGTTATGATTTGGTTTGAGCCTTTGGGGGAGGATTAGAACCAAATTAGGTATCATATTGCATGTAGCTAAGGAAAGCTGATGTCCTCTTTGCATTGTTGTAACAGTGTATCGATTGTTTTGGGTGCTAGGTATCCTTTCAACTTCAGGGCTAAGTCTAAGAGATACTATATGACAGAATAAGACTATTAAAGAAAAGAACCAAAAGTACAAACAAAAAAGAAAACATAATTAAGCTTTGCTTGTTCATACTTTTGATGCTACATTAATAAAAAAACCTTTATATGAAAAAGTAAACTGAAAAACTGTAACAGGGCAAAACACTGGTATATTAACACAGGAGTATCTGTTTTACAAACTGAATGTATATAATGGCCCCATATCTATGGCACACAGAGTGAGGTGCAGGTAAGTCCAGTTGATTTCAGTGGGTTGAAACAAATCTAACTGTATTGGATCTAGACACTGGATGATTTAGTCAAAATGGTGTGTGATTCAGAGGAGCCAAAAATGGTGTGTGATACAGAGGAGCCAAAAAGAGATTGACTTTGTTGCCAGACCTATCATTTTACTTTTCATGAAAAAGTCTTTTCTGTATTTTGATATAAACCCATTCACACTGATGGTTCATTATTGATGCTCATCAAAGTAAGCAAACATTAAAATTACATTGTTGAGTTGCTAACTTTCTGCATTTCTTCCTCTGTTTTTCTACAATTGCACGTGCATCTCATACAATGCTTTATTCACTAGCCGTACAGGAACTTGAGGGATGTTAAGTTTGTCAGTAGGGACTCTATACTTTGTAAAATATTGAATGGGCTTTCATTTTAGTATCAGCGTAAAAATACATGTAATTGGAGTAGGCATACATTAATTAACTTTCATATTCTATTATCATAAAGATTCTTTCTTCTACTACAGTATGTTGCCAGATTTCCTAAGATAAATTTTGTTTCTGTTTAACATTTAATAAAGTAAACTGGATGCTTCCCAATTAAACTTTCCTATAACTTCTTCAATCAGATAATATAATTAATTTAGGAACAAAATCTCTTTGCTATTTTAATGCATTTATGCTGGCAATGGGGTTATATTGTATTATAAATCCCCAATCAAATATTCTGTTTTTTGGAATTGTATTTTATTCTCTTTTAAGTTTTTTGGGGGTAGGTTATTTTTTTGGTCTTGCATTTTGTTATGTTCATTTGTTGGGTTTAAATTTTATTTATAAATTGTGTGAATACACTTTTCTGCACTGCCCTGGAATGCTGGCCTTTCTTCTTTAAATTCATTTAGTGCAAAGCTGGAGCAACTCCATACTTCAAGGAGGGTGAAGAAAGTGTTCATCACACCTCCAGCACCTTGTCTGAAACTCTTTTTGAAATATACCTGCATGACACCAAGCACAATATCTAGTTCTTTCTCTGACCCTGTACCATTTGTTTAGGCTTGCTACTAAATAATATATTGATTCCCCCACTGGATTGGCTGGTTGGAGTGGAAAAACACGAGCAAGCAACATGAGTAACTTCCAGTGAAGGTCGGCCCATTAGGGTAAATCACCAACCTCTACCAGCACCCACTTTCCTTACATCCAGTCCAGGGATGGCACTGTACATCAGATTCCCTTTCCTTAGTGTCAGTCTTGCCCTTCTGCAATAAGACACTAGGATGTTAATGAATTTAAGGCTTGATCGACTGTTTCAGGGCAGCCCGACCTTTCATACCAAGTGGGCCACAAGAGTACTTTGACATGGAACCTGTGGGCTGCACACTGTTTTGTCGCACACAGATGGGGTGAGCAAGGCCAAAATTTCACACCCAGCCCAGCCCTTATGCTGCCTTTCCATAGCTGACCAAGCAAGGCACTGGACTTTGGGAAGGAGATGTGAGGCTCTGGCAGGGTCCTAGAGCACTCCCACCCCATTCCCAAAGCTGGGAAAGCACTAACTAGGCTTTGGGAAGGAGGAGGGAGAACTCTAGGAGCCTGTCAGAGTCCTCACATCTCCTTCCAGTGCCTCACTTACCCAGCTTTGTGAAGGCAGCGTGAGGGCTGGTGGCGAGGGGCATCAAAAGTTGCTGAAGGGTGCCAAAAGAGGCTTTGAGAGCTGTGTGTCAGATCACCCTGGATTAAGTCGATAATGATTAGGGACATAGACCAACTCGCTTATGAGGAAAGGTTGCAACATTTGGGGGGTTTTAGTTAAGAAAAGAAAGGCAAGTGAGGGGGGTTATGATAGAGGTTCAGAGCATGTGAACAGGGAGATGTTTTCTCCCTCTGGAGCCCTGGGTCATCCAATGAACCTGCCTGGTGGGAGATTCAAAACAGACAAAAGGAAGTACTAGTTCAAAAAGCAGCACGTAGATGAACAATGCAATTCACTATCACAAGATGTAATGATGGGCACTAATTTGGACCACTTTGAAAGCGGACTAGACAAATTGATGGAGGATAAAGGTATCTTTGCCTATTAATCAGGATGGCTATATGCTCCCTTCAGGATCAGCATTTCTTTGAATATAGCTCCTGGAGAGCAATAGTGGCAGGGGCTTTCACCCTCATTTCATACTAGTGGATTTTCTATAGGCAAGTAGTTGGCCTCTGTGGAAAACAGAATAATCACCTCAATAGGCCTTTGGTCTGATCCCACAGAAATCTTCATATGTGCTTTAGCTTTAACATTTTCCTGAATCATTAAAGTTGTCATAAATGTTGTCAAAGAGTAAAAACCACAACTTTTAAAATGATTCATTACCTCTGCATATGATTCCATGTTAACAGAATTCTCATTCATCCACTTTCATAATTATCTAGTTCCCATTTTAAATATCAAGGATGTACTGTATCCATTTTTCTAAATCCACAGTTCTCAAAAAGAAATAGCATAGCTTTTCAGAAAAGCTTGTATATAATCAGCACATGGGTTTATGTGTTTTTGTAAATATGATATGAACAGAATGATCAATATGATTGTTCAAAACATGCTTTTAGCATGAAAGCGTACTCAGCTGTGGTAAGTTTGTATGAAACAGATGACTGGATAGTTCTGCTTTCTTTACCCTGCATAACAGTTTATGCTGTAGCTTTGTAGTTATGTTATGTTACAGTTTATGGTGGGTTAAACATAAAGGGAAAGTTTCCATTTTGCATTGCTATGCTGTAAATGGGTAGTAGAGCTCATGACATCTAGATTTAAAAACAAAGCATGTTCTTTTCTTTCTTGAAGACTGAAGTTCAAATGAAAGGGTAAATAACTGTAAATGAAAAGCTACAATACTTGCTAAAGCTGTCTGAGATCAAATGAAAGTAGTAATATCAAATGCAAGTCAGTAAGAAAACCCAAAAATACATCCTGTGAATGTAAACAGATACAACTGATCAATCTTCCGTGGTGCCGCCTGGTCTTACTGAGGTTGTGGTTCTAGCAAGGTCAGTTATGAGATCCAAGGGCCTTGATCACAGTTTGTATAGAGTATAGAGTCATTTGCTTTCAGTGCAATATATCCAATGTGTAGAGTCATCTATACACCGAGTCCTTTATGATGGATGAAATGATTACTGAAGCAGAAGATCAACTCTAAAAGGGGCAGGAGAACATATTCCTCTTATGAAACTGGGTATCCCTAGCAAAGTCTGCCAATGATTTTACTGAAAGCATCATGGGAAAGCATTGCCATTTTCTGAGAAGCATCATGGAGTGGAGTTTTAAGGCACAAGTCGGTGGAGTTCTTGAGGTCTATTATCATGCCAAGTCTTTTTCAGGGCAAATTGCTCTAATGCAAACTTGGCTCCACTGGCTCTCCCCAAAGTTGTAGCTAGATCTGCAATGGGTATGTGAACTGTTACAGCCAGTCTATTTTGAACAGACCCAATTCTTAGGGATAAAAGGAAATCATCAGACTGGAGTATCCATGTTCACAAATGTCTACCTGTGATCAGGAATACAATTTTGCCCCAAGGACCATGGACAGTTCCACTGCTGTAGCATAAACCTGAAGCTTGATTTTTAGACACTGGGGAGAAATCACTAATTTTAAAGAATTGTAGCCATGATCTTTTATTGTTAGAAAAGAAATCACTATAGCCAGGTTTGTATGATTGTAAATTTAATACACAACACTTGTGTTCCTTGTCTCATATTTACGTTTATTCTGGTATATTGTTATGTGCTCTTTCTTCTCCACCACTTTTCTGTGAGTTTCCCCATTTTATGTTTCTGAAATGAGCTCAACACTGTCTCTTTGTCCTGCCTACGTTTATTTGTTTGTTTCAGCTTTTTGTACCCAGCCCTTCTTCACACGATATCAAGATGGTTTACAGTCAATTAAAACAACAGTCCAAACTTAAGCCCAATAAAACATCCACAACAACCAAACATTCACCCCACTGAAAGTTCAACCGCAAAACATATTATATAAAAGAGACTCAGCAAAGCAGTTTCTCAATATCCATATCAAATACCTGAGCTTCTTCCTGCACAAATACTTTGCTTTTATGGGATGGCGTAGCGATGGATCTCAGTGGTAGAATGCATGCTTTGCATACAGAACATCTGAGGTTCAATCCCTGGCATTTCCAAGTAGGGTTCGAAATGCCCCCTGCCTGAAATTCTGGGCAGCTACTGCCAGTCAGTGAGGTCAGTACCAAGAGAAATGGGTGGGTGGTCTGAGTTGGAATAAGGCCTTTCCCCATTGAACTTTGATATGATAACCAACTCATCTTAGCATCATGTTGTTATAATAGCAACCCGGAATCAGCAGCCACGTCAACTGCCTGGGATGTCTCAATTGCATAAGAAGACCTTAGTGTATTAATTTCACTCTACCTGTCTGCTGTAGCAGTCCACATTGAGAGGCAGGGTTTATTAGAGGCAGAAAATGAATGTATTAAGTGATTAAACAGTTCACCTATAGTTCAGGACCAATGGTTTTAATCCATGTAAGGAAACTTTGTATGTTCCTAATAGTTTTTGCTTCATTATGCCACTATGACAACTCTTCAAATTAGTATTGTTATGCCCATATTGCTGATGAGTAATCTAAGAGATAGCGGCTTCCCTGAGCCATCTAATGAGTTTATACTAGATCCTTCACCATTGTGTAGCCACTGCTCTATAACGCTCAGTCCACATCTTCAAATGTTATTGTATCTAAAACTGAAGGGGTGGGATGGAGATCCATGTCAACGTCAAAAATATAGAAGGAGTCTCTGTTGCATGTTTTCTTTCTATGCTCCTGTGTTGTTTTAAATATGTGATAAATAAAAACTGTGTTATTTTTCTCCTGTCGGAGACCTGATTGCAAAAGGTCTCCAAAAAATGAGCACCTAGCAACAGGCATACTGAATTGCAGAATAAGCAAACTCAGAGACAAATCACCTGCTATGTTTAAAACTGAAAATCCCTCATCCAGTTTACAAGAACTGGGTGTGTATCAGCAATGTAAAGTAAACTGGATTTTTTAAAAAATTTAAAAAAATATCGTGCTTTTGACACTACCACTGTATTCCTGTTTGGGTTATCTGTCTATGTTTTGTCTATGAAATGTTTAGGCCTTATGCTTTTTTGAAAAAAGAAGCCCTTCTCTCCTTTGCAACCAGTGTATCAAACTATTTGTTGACTCCCAGCTTGTAATTCTATATATGTGGCCTAAAAACTGAATTCACTCAGAGATCAAGTAAGCAGATTTGACCAGTGTCTGCCAGTAGTGGAAAATTCCTTCTTTCTGTAAGTTGCATGTTTACAGATGTCCATAAGCCACACACACACACACACACACACACACACACACACACGTCTACGTTGAAGAAGGAGAAAGAAAATACATGTGCATAATACTGAATTAGACCATAGGGTTGCAACATGCAAAACAAATAATCACTATGTTTATTATGGCAGCTTCCTTTTACAGAAAGGATATTATTTATGTCCTACCTATTCACAGCTCTCCCCAGAATGTTAGCTGATAAACAGATTTTGCTTAGTTAAAAAAAAAAGTCTGGGAGAAATAACAGAAGACCCTGTTTTGTAATACTATATTCTACAGCAGCTTCTCCCCAACTTGGGTCACCAGACGTTGTTGACTACAATACCCATCATACTTGACAATTGGGCCATGCTGGCTGGGGCTGATGGGAATTGTAGTCCAACACCTCCAACCATTCCTGATACTTGGCTATCCTGGCTGGGGATGGTGGTGGTGGGAGTTGGAGTCCAGCAACTCCTAAAGGGTCACAGGTACCCCACGCCAGCATTACAACTCTTGAACCACCACAAAACTGAATTTGATTAACAACATGAGGTCCCAACGCCAAACGGCACTCCAGCACAGTCCCTCAAGCTCATAAAAGCAGACACATCCCCCACATCCTATCTCGCTTAAGCCTTGTAGCACATATGGCTGTCCACCAGAATGTCTCACTGTTCTGGATGACGTTCTATCTTTACAAAGAGATTACATAGTAATCACAAAATACACTCATAGAACATCTTGGCAAAACAAACATACTCTCTCCAAGGCATGTTACATTGCAAAGTAGTTTGGGGCAGGGAGGGGGGAACCTTCTGATAAAGGAATATATGCGCTGCATATTTTCTAGCTGACCACATCACAATGTTTACCGAACATATCTGGTTTCTGTCAAAGCTCAGAAAACAGCAGGCTAGAAGGTCATCACAGTCTGCAGCGAGCTATATGGAAATAAACTGGGGGAAAGTTAGACGTTGGGCATGCTTCCTTGTCTTTCTATTCGGCAAGGGAAGAAAGGATTCCTTGGTTAGAACCTAGGATTTAATTCTCTTCCAGGCATAGTCTTCCTTTGTGACCCTTAGGTGACCATTTAATCACTTAAAACATTAGTCTCCTGCCTGTTGTATTAAGAAGATAATAAAACACTATTGCTCAAGGTGTACTGGGTAGGTTGGGTAGGATTAATACCTTAAGGAGTTGTTATACAATCAAGACATCCCAGACTGTTGAGGTGCCTGCTGTTTCTGGATTGTTGATATAGCCACACAAGGCTTAGATGATTTGGGCATCTTATCAGAGTTACATAGGAATGCGGGAAGCTGCCTTACACCGAGTAAGATCATTGTGGTATCTAGCTTCTCTTAGTGTGGTCTATGCTGTCTGGCAGTGGCTGATCAGAGGGGATATTCCTGCCCCTATCTAGAGATGCTGAGGATTAAAACTTGGGGCCTTCTGCATACAACACAGATGTTATACCATTGACCTATGCCCCTTCACTAGCCAGGCACACCTTCCTTTCCAACATCTCAGGTATGCCATGTCACTGTGTAGCATAGGCGCTGGCTCCTAGGGGCCAAAACACTTTCAGCCTCCTCAATTTTCTTCCCCAGGGGGCCACCCATCATTGTTCAGGCTGAGCGTGAAGACGGGTGCAGAGCAACATCAGGATGTCGTGTGCACAACATCAGGACATGCAATGTCACGCACATGATGTCAGGACGTCATGCGATGTTGTGCGTGCGATGTCAGGACATCGCATCAGCCCCCTCGATGGTTGTGTCTTTTTTTTTTTTTAGAAGATGGCCCCTCTGCCATGCAGTGAATTTTGGATCCCACCTCTGCCTGCCGGTTCCCAACACCCTGTCACACTTGAGCCTGTCTAGGGAACAGAACTCACGACGGGGCTATAGAAATCAAGGAACAGGTTTGAGGAGTGACCACCAATTTCAGGGAGAAGATCTCGCCCTTCCCCAATGACTCAAATTTGTCAAGAACTGCTAGAAGAAATTGTTTAAAGGACACGTATTGGTGGTATTGGTTCGCCCCTTTATTTCATGCCATATGAATGTCATTCCTAGTCTCTTCTTGCATGCAGCTTTTGCAAGCCAAGTGTGAACCACGAAACCAAGCCGAAAAGCATTCCTAGTGATGGTTTCAGCTGTTGAACTCCCATTCTCTTTGAAGTTGTTGAAAAGCAGAGCCCAAGAATATTTAGAAGTGCTGTAGTACCATATTGATTTGGCTGAATTTTATTGTTAAGCAGGAGTGAAATAATTTTAATAATTTATTTTCTATAATGGTTTTAATTAAATACTTTATTCTGGTATTTAAACTGCATTTTTAAAAAAAATTGTTGTCAACTGCTATGATGCCTAACACTGGTATCCAACTTGTAGTTCACAAGCCTTTTGGGAAACAAAGACATACATTTGCGTGTGTGCTAGGGATATTGAAAAAATCGATTCAGTTCACATTTAAAGGTGAAACTACCTAATTTTCACTAACTGAAAACAATATAAGAACTGATACACAGCCACCCTTTGAAATTCACACATCTCTGAATTTTGCAGTGCAGTTCTCCGGCAAGTAATGTATATAAAAATGCATATACTGAGGTAACGTCTGCATGAAAATGCACATATTAGTGAATATAAAATACATTATATTAGCTAAAATTGTTTTGCAAAAATTTGGGAAATTGGGAGAAATTTCACACAAATGTGTATAATAGGAGAAATTAGCACTGAAATGCTGATGAATTTTCATGTTTTTCTAAAAGAAATCACAAACTACTGTGAAAAAGTGGTGAGAAGATAAGATTGAAAAATGAGATACCGAGAGAAACTGAAATTGGCAGATTCTCCCATCCCTAGTGTATGAGTACATAAACACACAAGTGTAGGTGTACTTTCTGAGACTCCTCCCACTTTGCACAAAATAACATCAGAGGCAGCCATCAGCTGCAGTAAAGCCAAATTAAGGAAAGCTCCTAGCATAGCACAAAATAAATACCATCAGGTAATATCCATCATGCATTTATCAGGACCTGCCTTTCCCCATTTCACGTAAAGCTGCTACTTCAGAAAGAATGCAGAAAATAAGAGGCTTTAAATATGAAAAATGAAAACACCTTGTAGACTGGCACTTAATCGCTGTGAAAGTTACACCAAAACCACCCAGCTCCTATGCCTGGAATGTGTTAAAAGAGAACATGCACTCTGAGTAGCTTTGAGCTGAAGAGGAAAATGATTGGCTTGGGTTTTCCTGAGTATCTCTCAAGAGCTCTGCCCTCCACTGACACCTGTAATTATGGAGTGCATTTTGCTCTTGGAATTTCAGGTGTTGGCAGAACCCAAAATCACGACTAGGCCATGTAGCTTGATTCCCGCCACCTGCTCTGCTCTGTTATTATTTCATACTAGCTATTATTTTATTACAGTGCTTGGATGAATGTGTGGGGAAGGCCAAAATAAACAGAGCTCAGACACAGAATGTCATTTATGCTCAATCTGTAGTAGTGTGAGAAGTATACTTGAGAAGCATTAACACATCAGGGGAAGCCTGTATAATACTCCTGAGCTAACCTGAAAGAGAAGCATCAGGGGGTATGCAGCAGTCTACAAGAATAACGGTTAGTATTAGCAGTTCTGAACACACTGATTTCCTTTGCAACACATGACCCTCTCCCACAAATTCATTGACAAGTTTTGGCCCATTCAGAGCTGTGGACTGGGAGCAGAGAACAGGATTGCAGAATGGAAGGTCAATGTAAAATGGAATAAAAACCTTACGGAAACCACCCAGGCCAAATTGAAATTGCTGCTAATGCACAAAGGGCACTGACCTTTTCAGCTGGTCCATGAAACCACATTTAAAAGGTGACTCTGTGCATATGGACCAGTACTGTTGTGGATGTGGCTCTACTGTGCAGGTCCTACCCAAGTGGGACAATTTTTTTCTTGTGGCACCTTTAAATGGGACCATACTGAAGCCATCCTTCATGATCTCATGGCTGTGGGGAAATTCTCCATTTTATTTGCAGTCTGCAAAATTGGAGGGGAATATTTTGCCAAATACTTCCCAGAGGTAGGAGAAATTTTCCAATTGTGTATTGGAGGCATCCCCAAATTGTAACCCTCCCACAATGCTTCATATAAAATTCTAGGGGCTTGAGCAGGTCAATTTCCTCTGTCCCATTGCACATTCTTTTTTACCCTTCCAAGTGACATTATAACATTCTGCTCCCAATACTCAGGTCTAAGAAGCTCACAGACACTTGTAAAACCAATTTGGGACCCTGGGATTAAAGGGCCAATGCCTGCTCCTCCATTTTTGCAAAACATAAAGCCCAACTGTTACCCAGATGTGTAGGGACAAGTAAAACTGAAGGAGGAGGGAGAAAGACCTTGAGAAGCAACAGCTATAAAACTGGTACGAGTTCTAAGAGGAGGTGTACTGCCCTTCTGTTTTTGTAAAACAAGAACACTCGGACTCTTGGAAGTCATATAAGGCACCAGAATAGAGTGTGGGAAGAGAAACAGAGCAAGAGTCCAAATCCATGTACAATTTAATTGCCAAGATGGCTTCTAAGCAGTTGACAAGTATAAAACCAATTACACACAATTAACATGCACTAAAAAAACAATTCTATAAAAATGTTAAAATATAACATTCACAATTAAGACATCACAACAATTAAAGAAAAGTTGAAACGGCAATTAAACAATTTAAATCAGGAGGTTCAAGTCAGGAGATCTGGGGTATACTTATTTAAACAGATGAGCTTTCAATCGCTGATGGAGTGCCAATACTGATAGGGTTCCCTCAGCGGAGAGAGCTTGACTTGAAAACCCTTCTCCTTCATCCCAGATATGTGGAGGCTGATTTCTCATTGTTGAAGGAAAGCAGTTTGCATATGCTTAAAGGCACTCTCATTGGAATATATTGAATAGAGTGCAGGACTTTGGTCAATAAGATGTAGGTTCCAAATCCTGGTTTAGTCACATAACTGATGAAGTGATCAGGAGCTACCTGCTACTTTTCAGCCTAGCCTACCTCATGCGGTTGTTGTGAGGTGGAAAAATAGGATAAACCCTCTGAACTGCTGGGATGGACGTGTTACAGATAAGAACATTTAAAAAGTTTCCGTTATATTGTGGCTTTAGAAACAAGTTCTGAGGCAAGTGCTGGCTCACCCGAAGCCTTTGTTCTGGAAGGTCATTAATATATAATCCTGTTCAGTCCCTGAATACATATGGGTGGCTATAGGAGAGAGAGTTCCTACTTGTATTCTTGTGAAGAACGCATCCCCCTCAGTTTCTAAAGTGGGCCCAATTATGCTGTTATGGATTGAGTCGTTACTCACAGTGTTCTATCATTTCATGTTTCTGGCATCATTAGGCGGAAAGGCTAACAGAGCAATTCATTTCTGCAGTAAACCTAATAAATACATTTTTGATGAAGAACTTACTGGGCATGCACAATAACATGTTTTTAAAGATGAAATAACCCTGCTCTTTTGAATTCCTTTTCCTAGCCAAAGCCTAACAGGGGTTAGTGCACAGTATAGACTAATTGCCTACATAATTTCATTTTATGAAACAAAGGGCTTTAAAAATTATAGGGTTATATAAAAGCATCTGAAGCCACTAAGTCAGTTTTGGTTTTTCTTCTTATACAAAGGAAACAGTGGTTTATACATGGTGTGAACTGTAACAGATTTTTAAATTTTTTTGGGGGAGAAAAATATGCTGGAATGTTCCAACTGGATACTAAACTTGCATTTCTAAGCCGTATTTCTCTGACCTGATGTATTCACAATATATATCACAGAAATTATTTTCATTGCTTGCTGTCATAACTCCATGCCAAGCAGCTTTTAGCAGCTTCATTTGTTCCCTTATCTTCTTCATGCCCACTTCTTGGTTTTCTTTTTCTGGAAGGAGGATGTGTTTTAATTTGGGAGACCCAGGGCTCTGCCACAGACTCCTCATTGAGTTTTCAGCAAGCCACTTTCATTCAACCTCAGCTCCCCATCTGTAAAATGGGCACAAAGGCGATATGTGAAATCTTGGAGCTGCTGTAGTGTGGCCATTAAGTATAGAACGATTAACCACAAGAGGCATAGGAGCTCTAGGTGGAATCTACAGACACATAAAAAACGTTTTTTGGGGGAAAAATACATTGAATTTGCCACAGCTCACTTTCACCATCTAGTGTCACATTTGTGTATTGCACTTTACAACACACTTAAAACGTTTTATTTGCAGCTGTTTAGCTGAGTCCCTAGTCATGTGTTCAGAAAGAAGCAATGGTAACTGTGTGAAGAAGGGGAGTGAGGTCGTGTTAACGAGACTTAATGACAGGCCCCTAGCTGTCCGGTCCTTAATACCGATTCCCAATGGGTTGGTTTGCCTGCAGTGGGGCAGCCAGGTAACATGTATAGTTCTCTAAAAGAAGAGATGCTGAAACAGGTGCACGAAGGACACCTTGGCATGGAGAAATGCAAGTGGGACCTGTATCAAAATGTTGCAGCATGGAATGCTTCTGTTCTAGTGCCAGTCATTCCTCCTTCTGGGAGACTCCATTTCCCCTTGACCTGTTTTCTCCCAAAAGACATGCATCATTCTGTGGCTGCTGGGCATACACAGTTACTGGGCTGTTTTTCCTATTTTTTTGGGGGGGGGGGAGTTGTCTCCTTAGGTTCCTCCGTGCTCCTCCATATCTTTTCTGTTTTTGCAAACCTTGGGATTCCCCTGAGCATACTGAGATGAACTCCTTCGATTGCAGAAGGACTGACATTGGGAGATTAAATCCACTATTAGGTTATATAGGAGTCTGGTTATCTAATCTGTGCTGTAGTCTTTCTGGGCAGGGACTAGTTCCCATAAACCAGCTGGGACAGTGACAGCAGAATATAAATGTAATATCTTAGTGGTCATAATTGCTGAACTTGTGGGCTACCAGGCTCCACAGCGTGAGACAGTGGGGTCTTGGCCTCTCCTTTCCTTGTCCCAGTAAAAGGCACTGGAAACAGGAGTCACTGGAGATACGGTATAACCCACTTGCCAGCAAATCAGAGCATTCCCACAGATCTAAAGATGCAAGAGGACAAAAAGGGCCACAAAGGCCAAGACTTGGCTTCGAGATCTCGGCTAGTTCACTGCTGCTCTCCAGATAGCACCAAAATAGATTTACTGCACATATTTGTCTGGCATGTTAGGAGTCTTCTTCTTAATTAAAAGCACAGTCATTGCTTGATAGCATCATAGAGCTGGGAGAAAGCAAAATGATATTATCCACTCTGAGCTCTTATCCAGGCTGTCTGGTGCACACAGTGGATTAAGAAGGGGCCGTATGTGCAGAGGTGCGGGGGAAGGGGATTTTGAAAAATTGTAGTACAGAAGATGGGTCTGTAATCTTAACTGATTAAATCTTATCAGTGTGTGACATCGTGGCAACCCCGCCAGCCCCACCGCCACCCTTGTAAAGAGTACCACATCAAAAGAGCAACTTTCCGTTCCACTGTATTTATGTTAAATTGCTGACTTAAAACATACACAGACCAACACCATGTCAGAGATCAGAACAACTCTACTGAAAATGTCCCCATTTTATTACGCCAGGAGAGGCCACAGGTTGGTGGTAGAGCACATGCCTTGCAGGCAGAAAGACGCAAGCTCAAACTCTTAAGATGGGAGAGCTGAGAAAAAGCCTTGCCTCAACTCTGGAGAATTGGAGATTCCAGTGCTGGACTCGGTGGATCTGATGAGGCACAAAGTCTAAAAATGACTCTTTTAAAAAGATAGTGACTTAAGGAAAACCATGACTGAGGACCGATTAATATATTAGACTGAGGACCAATTGACATATTGGACAGTGGCCTGTACAACATTTAAAGTGTGGGTGCCACGCCTTGGTATAGCAGACCCTCCAAGTGTCCCTATTTTCCAGTGACAGAAGCCATCCCGGTTTCTGATTTCATCTTTGAATGTCCCGTTTTTTCCTTAGGATGCCTCTATTTTCATCATAGCAATGTTGGAGGGTTTGGAGGCATATGAGACAAGGAGATAAGTAACTATACAACCTTTAGAAGACAGCCCCGTATAGGGAGGTATTTAAATGTTTCATGTTTTATTATGTTTTAATATATGTTGGAAAGTTGCTCAGAGTGGCTGGGGCAACCTAGTCAGGCGGGCTAGAAAACAACAACAACAACCAACAAACAGCAGCAGCAGCAGCAGCAGCAGCAGTTATTGAATAGGCCATCCCTATTTTCATTGGCGAAATGTTGGAGGGTACGGTATAGTGTGTGCCTGCCTTTTAAAAAAGAACCCGTGTACACCTGAGTGTTAAAACTTTTAACAACCTGGGATTGGACATAGGTAATCTACACCCAAACTCCAGGCTTTGTCTCCTACAGCATATTGGCCACTTGAATATGCTTTTGATTTTTTTTTTTAAAGCTTTCTCTGTCATACATTGTTAGGGCTGCACTGCATGCCGGTTAATCTGTTTACTTATGCAATGGTGGAAATGTGACCTGGCTATTGTGGTGATTAACAGAGTCAAATATCCTCACATTAACTAGTGAGCTGGGCAATCAGGCTGGGTTATTGTTACATTCAATTTAAATTACAGCGGCATGACAGGTCCTGAGGTATTTAGTAACGGATTTCACAGCCCAGATATGCTTCATGTGTAATGAATAAACTCTGGAGAGCAACAAAAAAGGGGTGGGTGTTAAGAAAGAGAGAAAGGGGGGAGGAGGAGGAGGAGGAGAAGAAGAAGGTATTTTATGATTATTGTGAAAAATTTATGGAGTGTAGCTGGCATGAAATTCTATAAAATGCACTGGCTCCAACTGGCCCTATAACAAAGACATGCATTTTCCTTCCCGCTGCTCCTGAATTATTATGACTGACTTCTCCTCTGTTTACTTATTAGCACTGAACTCTTTGCATAGCAAAACTGCGACCCAACATGGAGATCTTCTTAATTGAAAATACCCCCAGTAGCCTAAAGGTAGGGAGGGGGAGAGGATGGAGGAAAGGTCTTGTGACACACAAAAAG
The DNA here is from genome assembly GCF_964188315.1 of Podarcis muralis. Taxonomy (NCBI): domain Eukaryota; kingdom Metazoa; phylum Chordata; class Lepidosauria; order Squamata; family Lacertidae; genus Podarcis; species Podarcis muralis. The sequence continues at coordinate 56,512,637 of NC_135662.1, read as the reverse complement.
AAATAATTGAAGGTCAGTTAGCTCTGTGATATTGGGAGTGGAGGCTGGTGCTGAGCTGGAATATTATTCAGAATTCACAGCCGGCTTGCTTTCAGACTGTGTGGAACATTAAGATACATATAATTTGAACATTTAGCCAGTGCTGTGGTGCGGCATTGAGGTAGCCCACTAGGGCCGCAGTACATAAATCCCACTTTCACCTGTAAGAACGACTTGCTGACTTTGACCTTCTTTTATGTTTCCTGGTTTAGTAGCACACATGCTCTACTTGAATTGTGGTGGGAGAGAGTCTATAACTTAAGAAGGGAACCATGGGTCTGTAATCCTACTGCACCTGTACCTGGGGTTGGGAGTAAGCCCCACAGAACTCACCAAGACTTATTTCTGAATTAAAAATGCACAGGGTTGTATCCAACTAACGCATCAAACTGGAGCAAGGACTGCTGCTTATGCAATGGGACGTCCCCCCTCCTCCATCTTCAAACCCTCCTTAAATCTGCTCTGGAGGGTTGGGAGAACCCCTAGAACAGATTCATGGGGTGCAAAGGAGAGGAGAGGGAGTGACAGCCCCATTGTGTAAGTGGAAATGCTTGAGCTGGTGGGACTGTCACTTAGTGCTGCTTTGGATGCAACTGGCTGAACTTGCCATTCCTGGTGAGTTCTGGCACCTTTCCCCCCCTAGAAAAATAGCACTTCATGAAAGGGGGGGGGGGAGAGAGAGAGAGAGAGAGAGAGAATGTTTGACAGATGAGTTAAAAGATAATTGCATGTACAGCAAAATCAGATGTTCTGGAAGGGAGTTCTAGGCATAATGGGCAGAGAAGGAGAAGACATATTGATGACAATTATTGCTCCCTTGCTATAAGTGGTGCTTTACAGAATAACCTAAGCAAAAAAATATTTCTGCTGCAAGGAACATACAGACTGGGGGGGGGGCAATGAAGGGATCAAACAACAGTGCTTGAAAATAGCTCCCCATTTGGTAACTGAGCACTATATGACGGCATTCTGGAGACTGGTACTGTTCCAAAGCCTGTAGATCATGGGAAATGTCCCAAAGAGCTAGAACAACTTTCCCCAAGTGCCTGTTTCAGTCAAATGGCTTAATGTAAATAACAGCGACATTTAAAACATAAACACACATTCAAAAAGTGTGTGTGTGTTTGTGTATATGAGGTGGGGAAGGCGGGGAGAGATGCACTTTCCCAACCCAGGCCAGCTTAGTCTCAGCCACTGAAAGCAAGTCCACATTAAAAACAAGCTTCAAACATTTGTAGAAGTTTGCAGTTCTTGGGTTTGGGATATATTCTAGGACAGTTGGTTTCAAACACTTGCTGACCAGATTTCTGCTATCATGAGAGCTGGAAACATGTTCTGTTTTTTTTCCCGTTTTCGCAAGAGAATGGAACATAACCAAGATTGCCATCCTTATGAAGAGCTGTCCCTGCAAATGGTTTAAGAAGGTTAGGTTTTAGTCAGTGCCTGGATGGGAGATAGGATGGAAATCTTGTGAATGCTGCCTTGAGTTTTGTGGAAGGAAGGAGAGGGGGGAAGGAAATGTAGTAAATATGGCATGCTCTGCACTAGGTTTTGAAATTCATGGTACTGGTCATAAGAGAGTTCCAAAATAAGCAGACATTCATCCTTCCCCTCCCTTCCACGCATCCTTCAAAAAACTAAACCCTAATTTAAAAGGGGTTTTCCCCCCCACCTTGAAGATATAATGTTTTATAGAGAAATCACCATATTGCACATTGCTGAACTTTTTACTCAGAGGCGGTTAGCACTGTACTCAATGGTACATGAACACCACTTTCCTTTAGGAATGCTTTCAGTAACGGATGCTTCTGCATTTTAGAATTATGACATTCACAAGTAACTAGGCAAATGGTTCTTCTAGATCCAGCACTGGCTCAGTGGTCCTTTTTCAGGAAGACAAAAAACGGAACTAGAGCTTAAAGACCTGACTGCACTCATGGTAGCCACACAGGCAGAATTAGCACGTCACTGGAAGTGGTGGCGGTGGGGGTTTGGCTTTACATGGGAGGCTTGTACACGCCCCCCCCCCCCAAAAAAAAGAAGCAGAAGAACTAAAGGACAACATTGCAGATACTAGGATGCCTTTATAAAGTATGCTGACAAAAGTATTCATACCTTGATCCTGCCTTAGGCGCATAGGATGTTATGGAAAGGTGTCTTCTCCCAGATCTGTTGATTTTCTAATGTCTTGCAACAGAACTGTGAACTCAAATGGGTAATGTGTCAGGTAAAAAGGTCAAGCTCAAGGACGCCTGGATGGTTAAGTCCTGTCAAAGGTGACTACGGGGTTGCAGTGCTCATCTCGCTTTCAGGCCGAGGGAGCTGGCGTTTGTCCACAGACAGTTTTCCGGGTCGTGGCCAGCATGACTAAACCGCTACTGGCGCACGGAGGACCATGACGAGTGCCAGAGTGCACAGAAACACCGTTTACCTTCCCGCCAGAGCGGTACCTATTTATCAACTTGCCCTGGCATGCTTTCGAACTGCTAGGTTGGCAGGAGCTGGGACCGAGCAACGGGAGCTCACCCCGTCACAGGGATTTGAACTGCCGACCTTCTGATCAGCAAGCCCAAGAGGCTCAGTGGTTTAGACCACAGCTCCACTCGTGTCCCTTTAATGTGTCAAGAGACCTTTGTTAACACAGGAGACAACTGCTAGGAGCCGAGGGCCCATTGCCCCCTATAAAATATTTTAGGGCGCAGTCCACCCAAGTTGATGGGCATTGCCATTCAAATAGTGTGCGTGTACCGTGTCTTGTGGTCAATTTTGTGGGTCAGGGCCTGCCTGCCCTCTAATATTTTATTCAAGTTGGCACCCCTGTTTTTTTTTAAAGTGGTGTACATTATTTTTTAAAAGGATGGATCCTGACATTCAGCCTTCCCCATTGCTTTGTCTGTGGTATGAGCAAATGGAGCAAGGAGGTGGGCAGGGAACAGGGAATGAAAACAATCATTTCCCCCACAGCATGAAGCCTGCTTAGTCTCGCTCCCAGCCTTCATGGTTTATGCAGATAGTGATAAGAATGGGGCATTTCTCTCTCTTCCTATTAGGCAGTTTCTGTTACTGAGTTTCTTTTTTAAATTCTCCCTCTCCATAATTGCCACATGAGATGAAGGGGGATGATGACAGAGGACAATATGGCCCAGTACTCACCTCCCAATCAATTGCTTCCAAAGGCTCTGCAGAAGTCAGCTGACCACAGAGTCACTGCTGTGTGGGAGGCACAGACAAGAGCGCCAAATAGCAGCTGCTAATTGAAGAGCCTAATGATTTTAGCCAGAGAATGGATCCCCAGGTCCCTGAATTCTGCCAACTCCTCTTTTAGAAAATAGCAATAAATAAATCTTTTGCACTTTGCCTCCATTCAAACTTATCTTTAGGGCTTTTCTGCCTCCTCGTGACATAAAATGATATGGCTCTACCAAGCATGGGGGGGAGGGAGAAAGAAAGAAAGAAAAAGAAAAAGGGGGGGGGAGAAAAGGAATGAAAACTGGAGAACATTATACCTTTATTTATCCTTCTGTGATGTCTGCATCTAGGCCTTACCCTTATCAGCTTGGTATGCTAGTGAGCAATTGCATTAAGGCAGGATCCTACCTAAGAAGGCACTGCTTATGGAAAAGTTTAGGAATTCTGTTGGGCACACTTAAAAGTGGAGCAGGAGATTTGCTACCAATTCATTTTTTGTGTTATATATATATATGTGTGTGTGTGTGTGTGTGTGACACACAAATGCAGGCATGCAGCTTTCCTTTTTAAAAAAATAATAAAAAAGTATTCCCTAGTAAATGGCAGAGATCTTATAAAAGGGAGATATGTAAACAGAAGACGACTGTGCACTTCTTCAGAATGGCTGAGGGAGACGGTGACTCAGTCAATTCATCTGGTCGCAGAGATTGCATAAAGATACACAGCAAAGCGAAATGATGAAAGCCACTTTTCAATGAAAACATAACCTTTTCCTGCTCGCCGCAAACCCCATTCCCTCCCCAGCATAAATCAGTATCAATTGCGTGCGTTTAAAGGGCAGCTCCAGAACTGGGAACCTGACGCTGTCCCCCTTGCATTGTAAAATTTGTGGCAGTGTAGAGGGGAAGGAGCAGTTTTACAGCAGGTTGAGTATGATGGTATTTTGACATACTTGCCTAGGTTTTAAATATGTACAAAAGAGGAAAGGGATGTACATCTCTCTCTGTGTGTGTGTGAATGCCAAGTCAAGGCACTCAGATGCTGTGAGCATCCAGGCTCACATGCTCAGAGAGGCATTGCATTTCACTATGATGCTTGGCAACAGCCGAGTTTGCAAATGTTGTACAGTATTTGGAAAGAGCCCGGAGTCACTGCAAACATTTGAGAAGGTGACATTAAAGCCTTTAAAGGGCCTCTTGTCTTAGCAAGGGTATTTCTTATCATGAATATAGTAAAACCGTTCTTTGGATGTCAGCAGTCTGGGATGACTGTTGGCTTCAGCCTGACTTTGAGGTCCGCCTTGGTTTGGACGCGATCCAATCTATTCTACGACGGAGGAAAAAATACACATAAAAGTTCCTTAATTAATCCGGATGTTTTGCTCATTATACCTTGAACTTCCTCAGAGGACAGAAACAAACTAGCTTGCTCAGAGTAAAATGAGTGTGATGTCAAAGAACGAGCAAAGGGAAGAGAAATGAATCACTGCAAATTGTTATCTCAAAAGGGGGAAATAGGACACATACACACACAAATGAAACAGCAAAGGCTTTGAGGTCAAATGTTTCTGTTTTATGGCATTGTCTGTATAGAATTTGGGCCCATTTCTTAAGTCTTATATGGGTCTGTGGTATGGTGATAACCCACCCTGCTTGGCAGAGAAGAGTCCTCTGTTTGAAGGGCTGTCACATTACAGTCTCTGTGTAAAGGCATCCTCTACCTCAAAGATAGGGAACCTATGGCCTTCCAGATGTTGGGAACCCTAATTCTCATCAGCCTTGACCAATGTCCAGGGAAGACGATGACGATATTATTAATGTTATTATAAAAGTAACCTCTTTTGGTGTGTCACACTATTGCTTCCCTGTGAATTTTATATATATTTTCCAAAACATGCATTTTCATGCACCAAGAGAGTTTGTTTTCACATCTAAGTGCAAAGCATTTGCTCATTTAGATTGTTACACACCTTCAAGTGCTTACCGTATTTTTCGCCCTATAGGACGCACCGGTCCATAGGACGCACCTATATTTTTTGGGGGGAAATAAAGAAAAAAAATTTTATTCCCCCCCTCCAGGCGCGGGGCTGGGGCGGGGGAAGCCCGAGCTTCCCCTGACCCCAGCCCCCAGAATGGGTCCCAGAGCGCAGCTTCGGCATCGCTCTGGGAGCTTGCCGGGCTGGGGGGATAGCTTCCTGAAGCCTGGAGAGTGAGAGGGGTCGGTGTGCACCGACCCCTCTCACTCTCCAGGCTTCAGCAAAAGCCTGCATTCGCCCCATAGGACGCACACACATGTCCCCTTCATTTTTGGAGGGAAAAAGTGCGTCCTATAGGGCGAAAAATATGGTATATGCCGAAATGATGGGTGTGTATCCCAGCGGCATTTAGATAGCCACCCCTGCTCTGTCTGATGGACTGTCCAGTCCAAGTCTAGTGCAAAGTTCAGGGCTGGATTTAGGTTTGATGAGGCCCTAAGCTACTGAAGGTAATGGGGCCCTTTATATGTCCAGCTGTCCTTTGTAAACAACAAATTGTCGCTGTTTTTGTGTTGAATATATGCTATACAGTGGTACCTCAGTTTAAGAACTTAATTCATTCCGGAGATCCATTCTTAACCTGAAACTTTTCTTAACCTGGGGTACCACTTTAGCTAATGAGGCCTCCCGCTGCTGCCGCCGCACGATTTCTGTTCTCATCGTAAAGCAAAGTTCTTAATCCAAGGTACTATTTCTGGGTTAGCGGAGTCTGTAACCTGAAGTGTCTGTAACCTGAAGTGTCTGTAACCCAAGGTACCACTGTATGGTAATTTATGGACCTAATAGGTATTTAAAGCCATTTGCACATAACCAACAGGAGCCTACACAACACAAAACATTGTTGCTGTATGTAGGTTTTATTTCATTTGTTTATTATCTTATATTTTGGAAATGTATATCCAGTTTTTTCCCCTTTAATTTTTTTGGGAGCCCCCAAGAGAGTGGGACCCTAAGCTATAGCTTGTTTAGCTTATACATAAATCCAGTACTGGTAAAGATAATGAACTGCAAGAAGGGAGATTAGGACCCATGAAGCTGACCATCAAGTGTTAGCACTCGGAAAGCAGACTGAGCGAGCACACAGGTATGCTGGTCACTGACTTCCCCAATACGATAAGTTGTATTGCATTTGTGTTTCTAAATTTGCATCTATACATATGAATTACAACGTGCAAGGTTTATACAGATGTATAAACTTTTTTATGACAAATTTTATCTCTTTTGCTGATGTGTAAGTGGCTACCTAGTTAGCAGGATAAAAAAATGTGGTTTCACAAGGAATAGTTCTTCTCAGTGTGTATTGTGGAATCACCATGCAAACTCAGGCTACATACACACTATACTTTGGAAGTACATTCGAAGCACATTCCCCCCCTCAAAGAATTCTGGGCACTGCAATTTACCCCTCACAGAGTTGCAGCTCCCAGCAATCCTTAACAAACAACAGGCTTTGAAGGTGCTTTAAAGGCACAGTGTGTACACACTCGTAAGATGCTGGAAAAACGCAGGCTATGGCAGTTTACTTGGTATTTACAGATTTTCAAACTTTTTTCAAAGAGGGCTATATTTGATGAAGTGAACATGCGTGAGAGCTGACCAAAGTTGTTGAGCTTTTTTTACCCCAGGACATATACTGTCATGGGGGCCAGATTAAATCGACCAGCGGGCCAGATTAGGCCCCCAAAACGGACTTTGGACATGCCTGGATAGTGCTTCCTGTTGCAGGACAAATGTGGTGATGGATTCCAGCTTTGCTCAATATTTCTAGACCATGGGCAGGCTGCATTATGCTTCTAGAAGGTTTTCAGTCTACTAGTGCTCCCCCTGTGATCCATAACCAGTTCCAAAAATGGAATAAAGCTACTCACTCAAACTTTTCAGAGGACAAGGAAGCACATCACACAAACTGAAAACAGGATTGTTTCCTCCAGGTTGTTGAGCCACTTCTATTCAAGCAAGACCACCAGCAATGGAAGACTGGCCTGTTCCCAAATGGATATAAGGGCCTGTTTATAACTCACTTCACTCTGGCAATGTCCAGCTGATCCTCCTCTCTTTCCCCATTCCTTTCCCTTCCATGTATTTCTCCTCTTTTTAAAATTTGCAAGCCCGGAGGCAGGGCCTGTGTTTCATTTTTGGTTATGTACACTGCCTGGCAGTGCCACCAAGCACTGTTTTGAATTTTTGATTGATGTGAGCTGCATTGGGACTGGAGACAATTTTTATCTGAAAAGTGGGCTAAAGATCTAACTAACAAACATAAAAATGGCCTATGGCAGTTCCAGGCAGCTGTGGACCAGTGTGAGTTGAAGCGCTCTGCACCATCTGGACTGCAGGGATTCAGAAGTGCGGAAAGGTGTGCATTTACTGCACAATGCATGGACAAGACCTTAATCTGAGAAGCAGCCGACCAGCTAAGTGAACAGAGCTGGGGATCCAGTTCTCTACATTCAAGTCTGCACTCCCCTGTATGAAGGTAAAGGTAAAGGAACCCCTGACTGTTAAATCCAGTCACGGACAACTCTGGGGTTGCAGCGCTCATCTCACTTTACTGGCTGAGGGAGCTGGCATTTGTCCACAAACATGTGGCCAGTATGTGACAGTCACGTGGCCAGCATGACTAAGCCGCTTCTGGCAAACCAGAGCAGCGCACAGAAACGCCATTTATCTTCCCGCCAGAGCGGTACCTATTTATCTACTTGCACTTGATGGGTTTTCAAACTGCTAGGTTGGCAGGAGCTGGGACCGAGCAACAGGAAATCACCCCATCACTGGGATTCGAACCGCCGACCTTCTGATCGGCAAGCCCTAGGCCCTGTGGTTTAGACCACAGCGCCACCCGCATCTCTCTTGTATGAAGGTGCAGCCAGGCAAAAACACTCAAGAAGGGTGTGAAACAAAGCTGGTGGGAGGTGTGGCTGGAGAGAGTGACTGGGGAGGGGGTGTGGCATCCACACCATTGAGTCACAAAGAGGTGTAAAAGGCAGGTTTCCTCACCCTCCTCCTCTCTTCACTGTACATAAAAGCTTAAAGGAGAATGTGAATGTACATTAATTGTTACCGGGGCAGAACCATGTGTTAGCAATTCCTGATAAGCTGACATGGAATATAGTAAGCTGGGCTTCTGTGTGTATCTTAAGTGTTATTAAGAAGTAGTGGTGGGGGAGAAATTTGATTCAGCTCATATTCAGTGGCGACTCTGCCAAATTTGCACTTTCAAAAACAATGGATGAGCCAAAACACAGTCATCCCTCAAAATGTACACTTTCCCAAATGTTGCAATGCAGTTTTCCAGCAAAGCAGTGTGTATACTGGGGCAAAGTCTGCATAAAAGTCGATACATTAGTAAAAAGTAACATGTAAATATGTATTGAATTAGGGAAAATGGCCTTGTAGAAATGTGTGTGTTAGGCAAAATTGTGGATGAAAATGTGTGTATTCTGAGAAATTCACACTAAAATACTGATGGATTTTCATGAGGATTTTGCTTTTCTAAAAACAATCTCAAACCGATGTAGAAATGCGGAGAAATGAACTTAAAACTGGAAAAGTGAGAAAACAAGAGCAGCTGAAATTGACAGATTTGCCTATCTCTATCAAGAGATAAGGGACGCAAGTGGCGCTGTGGGTAAAAGCCTCAGCGCCTAGGGCTTGCCGATCAAAAGGTCGGCGGTTCGAATCCCCGCAGCGGGGTGCGCTCCCGTTGTTCGGTCCCAGCGCCTGCCAACCTAGCAGTTCGAAAGCACTCCCGGGGGCAAGTAGATAAATAGGGACCGCTTACTAGCGGGAAGGTAAACGGCATTTCCGTGTGCGGCTCTGGCTCGCCAGAGCAGCGATGTCACGCTGGCCACATGACCCGGAAGTGTCTCCGGACAGCGCTGGCCCCCGGCCTCTTGAGTGAGATGGGCGCACAACCCTAGAGTCTGGCAAGACTCGCCCGTACGGGCAGGGGTACCTTTACCTTTACCTTTTATCAAGAGATAGTCACAGAAAACCCAGTATACTCATAATCTGTGCTTTACGTAGGCAGTGCATATCCCTTTCTTCTTTATGTTACTTCCCCCCACCATTCCTTGCAACTGGGCCCTTTGTTTCCATTTCTCTTTCTCAGACTGTATGTTTAGCAGGAAATGTCACTTTTAAAGCAGGTTCCAATTGAGTCAGAAGGGGCTGTGGCAGCCCAAGTGACAATAGGCACTATGCCTTTGTGGAAGGGAAAGCGGCTTGCTTTCAATTTTCTGCGCAAGATCAGCCACCTTAGGAAACCTCCCTTTCACCGTGATGTGCCTTCCCTTCCTGGAGGATGTTTTGCCTCCCTCCTCCTCCTCCTCCCTCAATATTTAACATAGCTACAAGCAATTTGTTGTTTAAAAGAACTGATTAGCACAGTTGTTGTCCATCACAGTATGCCACATTCCCGGCGTTAAAACATTAGCCAAGTGCTATCCTATAACCATTAAATTACCTTTGGTTTCCTTCAATCAGATGGCTCTTTTTAAAGCGTGCGCACACACAGCCTGATTAACCAAGTTCTGTTTACCCATATGGAATAAGGTGACCGACCAGATGTTCCGATTTTAAGAGATCAGTTGGTGTCCCTGTGATTTCCGCTGGGACATTGAATCGTCCCAGATTTGCCTGCTGAGAGCTTGAGCGGCACAAAAGTTGCTTGCAAGGTAAACACCCTGAAGCTAGTCAGGCATTGGAAGGGGGGGGAGGGGGGATTAAGGGAGAATCCGCCTCCGGGGGTGAGGTGGGGGGAAAGCCTGAAGATTCCTCTGGTGTAGCTCACATTAATGCATGAATTATTATAAATGGAGGCTGTTGTGACGCCACTAAGGAAGGGGTGTGTGTGTGGACGACAGAAGGGGGATGCACTGGGAAAGTTAACAAGGCCATCCAGTTTCTTTAGTCTGGAGATTTCTAATTGAGACGGGTTGTATATCTGTGAAAGATTCCTTCATTATTTTGCCTCTACAGTAGATGGAGGGGGGAGGCCAGAGGGAAGGGAAAGAAGAAGAGAGAAAGTGTGAGAGGAGGCTGGGTCTGTGTGTGTGTGTGGGGGGGGGGAGGAAATCCTTTTTGTCTTGGGAATTGCTTCAGTGAGATCTCCTGTGTTGTAATGTAAAACTGCCTGGGTGGCTACAATGACCATATGCTGCAAACGTGAGTTCTGTTCCCTGTCTAAATGTAAATTCCTCCCTTTATCAGGATAAAAGAATATCTGTTTAATATGGAATGAAGGCAATTTGGCAGGAGCTGTGCTCCTTCAGGTAAGCCAGAACGAGCAGGAACATTGATTACAGTGAGCCTCCTATTCTCCACCTGTCATGTCCGCCTCCTGTGGCACAAAGGCCCCCGCTTGTTTATTTACCTGTAGAGCTGTTATGATATTTTGCTTTGCGGAGAAGGGTTTGGATGCCACCACCTGGCACATCTTTTGGCATCCCCTCCCACGGCAGAGCACCTTGGCGCCTCGAGCCCTTGCCGGCTCATTGTTCTGCTCGGCAGGACAGGGAGAAAAAGATGAATCAAGAAGCACGGGATCCCAAACAGAAATTATTATTGATTTAATCACATAATCAGCAGCAAACACTTCAGGCTAAGATAGCAAATCCATAACAGCCTGCCCACATAACCACCCTCACAAATTTACCAGCAAACCACGGCGCACACTTAGCAAACAAGAAGAGCAAGGGTCACCTTCACTTGGCGGCAAAATATTGACATCCCTAAAGCTTAAATATGTTTTGAGTTAAGTGTTATCAATCAGTGATAAGAGTAGAATGTCTGTTAAACATAACTACATTGGCAGGAGGATTATAGAATGCTTTCTTGCCATAATCTAGAAGCATCTTTCAGACAAAACTCTGCTTGAAATCAATTGTGCACAAGGAGCTGCCTGCTGAGACCTATTCAGTGTCATACAAAAGAAGAGAGAGTCTCCCTGTGATCTTTAACCATAACCGGTTATCTAATGAGGCCAGGGCTTTAATTTCTTTTCACATCAAACATAGAATCAATGCTCTGGATTCAACAATGTGTGTAAACAGGCTGTGAAGCCATCTCTTCAGATGGGAGCCAATTTAGCCTTCCAAACCCCCTGGCATCCTTGTTTCAATGAATCCCCCTTTTAGTTCCAGGTAGCTGCACCCATCAGGTTATTCCTGGCTTCTTCCTAGACGATGGCAGGGCTAACTTCCGTGCTGAGGACTCTCCCAGCATCCTATTATGGAGTTAATGTGCACTTCACATCAATGCCCCTTTAATAAACAGTTCACAAAAGCCTAGTAGGCATTTTAGCTAAATGCTTCATGGGGTTGGGAGTATACAACAATATACTTCCACTGGCCGTAATATCTAATATGAACCCTTTTTACTGTGGCAAGATAGTTTGTACCGAACAATGCTCAGAGGCTCGCCCATGTTATTCATGTTGCAATGTGGGTTGGAGTGGGAGGATAACATCTAGGACAATGGGGATCAGGAATTCAGATTAGAGAGAATGGTGTTTACACAGGGCTTGGGAGAAATGAGGGCGCAGGGCTTGTCACTTTAAGTGCAATTCACTGCCTATGGTCTCGTCCACACCATACATTTAGAGCACATTTAAAGCAAATTCAAAGCACAACCCCCTCCACCAAAGAATCCTGGGAAATGTAGTTTCCCAAGGGTGCTGGGAGTTGTAACTCTGAGGGGTAAACTACAGTGTCCAGGATTCTTTGGGAGAAGCCATGTGCTGTAAAAAGGGGTTGTTGTGGGAATTGGGACTTAACAAGCATACATATACCAATAAGCATTTATATCATATACATAGCTTTGAATATATGACTGAAGACTTGTGTCTGTCACTCCCTCCCCCCATTTAGAAGATTACTGCTATAGTCTGGTATGTGCTGGTTCATTTCTTAAGGTCAGCAGGGAAGTCCTTGTTGTCGGTCCCACCAATGGATGAGTAAGTTTTGCAGTGGTGTAGGAGAGGGCCTTCGTTGCAGTGGCACCTCAACTATGGAACTTCCTTCCTTTGGCAGTTTGATCACACACACAGCCCTGATGGTGTTTCTATTCATTCAGGCTTTTTGGGGAGAGTTGACAATGGGATACATCTTTGGGTACTAGACTGCTGCTGCACTTTCAGAGCTGTCTGCTGTGTGTGATTTTTAATGTTGGTTTCAGGTTTCATTGTTGTATTTTATGGATTGTGTACTCTTGTGGACACACATAAATGAAATAAAAAAGGCTTTATAAAGGATGCAAAATTAAATCAGGAGAGATTATTGGATGCAAATAATACATCACATGTAGTTTTTGCAGAGCTGCATTATCCATGTGTATTTTTATCATAGAGCAGGAGTGGAAAACCTTTGGCCCTTTGCTCAACTACAACTCCCCTCAGCCCAAGCAAGCACAGCCAGTGGATAGGGATGATGGGAGTTGCAGTTCAGCAAGAACGCAGGGGTCAGCAAACTTTTTCAGCAGGGGGCCAGTCCACTGTCCCTCAGACCTTGGGGGGGGGGGCTGGACTATATTTTGAAAGAAACAAAAAAGAAAACAATTTCCTATGCCCCACAAATAACCCAGAGATGCATTTTAAATAAAAGGACACATTCTACTCATGTAAAAACATGCTGATTCCCGGACCGTCCATGGGCTGGACTGAGAAGGTGATTGGGCTGGATATGGCCCCCAGGCCTTAGTTTGCCTACTCATGAACTGGAGGGTCAAAGGTTTCCCACACCTGTCCTGGAATGTATGGCCACATGTTTGATGAATGTGTGATGCAGCACCCACTATATATCTTCAGAGCAATCCAATGGGATGGGCTAGTTCAGGGGTCATCAATCTTTTTGCACCAGTGGGCAGATTTCTCTGATTGACAACAGAATATATATATTCCAAATACATATATTTCAAAATATGATATCCCAGGGAGGTACAGAAAAATATTGACAAAGATCTGTTCCCAGGAACATTATATAATGGGGATGCAATGACCTACGCTCCCCGACGACAGACATATAAAGCTTTGGATTTTTATTTTTGCCATCAACGTATGGTGCAGTTTGGCCATGAAGGCATGTGAATGCCTGAATTGGGGAGTAAAATATAGGATAATGAACACACATTTGTCAACCTTCATAAACTGATAGCATAATGAAAACTTAGTATTAGATTCCATATCCAGCTGGGAATCCTTACAATAAATTCTGTCTTTGATTGACTTCTTTTGAATCCCAGACTTGACAGCATTCAAATTGTCTCTGGATAGACTGTAATTTGAAAGCAAAGTTTTGCACTGCTGATTCTAACTACATGAAGTTGACTATTCAGGCAGACATTTTGGGGGAAGATTTTCCTCCAGCATCTGATGTCTCTTGAACCATAAGCAAAATCAAAGCCTTATATATTTGAGTTGGAGTAAAGGTAAAGGTACCCCTGAATGTTAGGTCCAGTCGTGGCCGACTCTGGGGTTGCGGCGCTCATCTCACTTTATTGGCCTAGGGAGCTGGCGTACAGCTTCCGTTGTCATGTGGCCAGCATGATTAAGCCACTTCTGGCAAACCAGAGCAGCACACGGAGACACCGTTTACCTTCCCGCCAGAGCAGTACCTATTTATCTACTTGCACTTTGACGTGCTTTTGAACCGCTAGGTGGGCAGGAGCAGGGACCGAGCATCAGGAGCTCACCCCGTCGCGGGGATTCAAACCGCCGACCTTCTGATCGGCAAGCTCTAGGCTTTGTGGTTTAACCCACAGAGCCCAAATTCAGCTCTGCGGCAGAGGTTGACCATGAAAGATAACAAAGGACCATCTTAGATGGATGTTGATGTATAACTTCAGATAATTTTCATTTTGTAATTTGCCCGCATATATAATATGGGTGATAACTTCCCAAAGATTTTAATTGGCGTGGGGGACACACCAAATGACTGTCATTTCCATGTGGAAAGTGAGAACCCAGCTTAATGTCTTTGAAGTTCAAACTGACTTCTTATTTTTCTTGAGAAGAAAATAAAGAGGCAAGGATAGAGCCAGTTGTTGAAACTTTTTCTGTCTTGTGACTTTTAACTAACTGCAAGGTTGCATTGAGTTACAGACTTCTTTGTATCAGGAGGACCAATGATAATTCAAAGAAATGCCTTAGGGATTCATAGTAAAACTTTAGAATAAGAATCAAGAAGCCTATGTGGAATAAAGAGGACTCAAGCTGTTAATTTGAGCATTAGCTAGCCACCACTGTAGGAGAAAAAAATAATCCCTGATCTACAGAAGCATAATTTAAACCATCCTGGGGTCCCCCTCCCACACACTGATAAGCTCTTTAGCTCATCTTTCTGTTCTGTATCTGATTTGCCTCCAAACTCCATAAAAAAAATCTGATGGCATTAAAAGACTCAAGGAGAAATTAAAACACCAAGAAAGAATTTAAGAGGTGTGTGTGTGTGTGTGTGTGTGTGTGTGTGTGTAGGGGACAGGTAGGTGGAATTTCAAAGAAGTGGATTCCCAAATCCAAAGCAACATCCCTATCATGCAATTTTGCACTTAACAATCCAAAAGGTTCAGGGGTCAGTGTAGTATGTGAAAGGGAAAGACTCACACCTGTAATGAGAGTCTATATCCAGAGTGGATATCATATCGGATATAGATATTAGATTATAGTAATAACACTGTATCATATTGTGGAGTGTTTCTCTATATTTAGTTTAATTAAAAATCTTTTTCTATTGATCCCATAATTAACAGAAACAACCATAAAGGCAATTACGAAAGAATATAGACATAAATCAGATAGATACTGTATAAACAAATTAACTTAATTTAACAAGCCTGGAGAAATCATTATGCACGGATATTTAGGACTTTTAAATGGAACAGGAAACTTTAGGAGATAGCCAGAGTCCTCATCACCCACCCAGTCCTCATAGGGAGATGCCAGTAAGTGCCAACCCCAGGAGCATGATTAAGACTGGCACAAGTGAAGAAGTTTGTGGGCAGCAATCTATGACTGTTTAATGTATGCTTAATGTTTGTGCTAATACTCTGACATCTTTTGTTTGTCAGGGAGTCTGATTAGAAGGAGCCGCATTAACTGCAACAACACATTAGTTTCTACCATTTTAGGTATAACTGCGTCCTGTGCAAATGAACGGGGGAAATTGGCAACTCCCTCCACATGAAATTGGAGATGGGGTGTGGGGATATTCTTAGGCGGCCATTGTTTCTAGCTTTATAAGTGTTGGGGTGGAGCACTGCAGCTGACAGTTGTATGTTTTCACTAGTCTTCTCTACTGGATCCTATGAAGTGCTGTGCTCATCTAGTGGCTTCTCAGTGAAACTGGTAGAATATATGCTCAATGGACAGAAAGGAGCAAGTGCCTCAACACAGTGGCTCTCTCCTGGTATTAAATGTACTTGCTCCTGAGCAAATGTCTCCTCGGTCTTTTTGAGACGAGTTTTATATCTTTTGTTCTGATATTATACCATTGAATTCTACAGGCCCTTTGATGAGTCCCTCCTTACTGCTCCCTTGGCAATTGCTGTCTCCCCCAGCCAATAATTAGGCAGACACCTGTTAGGTCCCACTTGTTGTTGGCGTTATCCAATAATCTACCACTGACAGATATTCACCAGTTATGGATGGGCTCCTTTCCCTCTCTGTGACAACAGACATATCCATTTCCTTTCTATCTCTTCCTTCATGCTGCCCCCCAACCACTGGACCTATTGCTTCGGCCCTCACTGCAAGGCCACAAGGTCTGAATTCTGGGTTTCTTTTTGCACACAGAGAAGCCTTGGACTTGCGCACCCTTACAGTGACTCTGCCAACATCTGTGCTAGATATCAGGGAACGGCATAGGAAGAGCCCATTGCAACAGGCCAACGACCCACCTAGACCAGCGTTCTGTTTTCAGAGTAGCTAACCAGATGTCTGTGGGAAACCCACAAGCAGTAAGGTAAAGGTAAAGGTAAAGGTACCCCTGCCCGTATGGGCCAGTCGTGACCGACTCTGGGGTTGCGCGCCCATCTCGCTTAAGAGGCCGGGGGCCAGCGCTGTCCGCAGACACTTCCGAGTCACGTGGCCAGCGTGACAAAGCTGCTCTGGCGAGCCTGCACCAGCGCAGCACACGGAAACGCCGTTTACCTTCCCGCTATAAAGCGGTCCCTATTTATCTACTTGCACTTAAGGGTGCTTTCGAACTGCTAGGTGGGCAGGACTGCTAGGTGGGCAGGCAGTACTTAAGCACAAATGTGCTTTCCCCTCCTGCAGATTCCAGCAACTGGTATTTTGAAGCATTACTGTCTTCAACTGTGGAGACTGGAGCATAGCTGTCACGGCTAGTAGCTGCTGATAGCCTTGTCCCCCATGAATTTGTCTAGTCCTCTCTTAAAGCCACCCAAGTTGTTGGCCATCACTGCCTCCTGTGAGAGTTATCTTCATAGTTTAACTATGCACTGGTGCACGTTTGTATTTCCTTTGTGCTATCTGTCCACCATGAACCCAGCCAGCTCAACAACCTCTGGCTCAAAGGGACTGACAGGGAGCTGCACTAAAGTTATGGGTATCCTTACGTAACTGAGATGGACACCACAATGGGGGAGGCATATTGGGAAGCTTCCCACTTCCCTGACAACCCTCCATAGTTCCTAGGTTTATGTGTTCTCTCTTTTTCTGTAGGATACCACACATTATGATCTACTGCAGGTTTCACCTTCACACACAGGAGTGCTTTTCACATAGAAATCTGGGCAGTGTGTTAAATGGATCCACCCTGCCTTGTCCCTCAGCCTTTTGCATCATGACAATAAATACAATGCAAAGCATCAGCAGACTTCTAGAAACACTCTCCCCCTCCCCTTTCAAATACTAGACTAAGGAGTTTTCTTTTATCAATATATCATTACATACTGCAGCAGATTCTTTAATTTCTCAACATGTAAAATAGGCTGCGAGAAAATTAGAATCTATTGTTGGTTGGCAGGAATGAGGTCGGGATTTAATTTTTGATCTATACTTGGCTTATGGATTTTAGAAAGGCATATTAAAATATATTAAAAGTGATCTGTATTGCTTTCTTTAAAATGGCTGATAAGAAGACTGGTGACTGTCATCATCAATTTTATCAGCAATGCTCCAGCAGTCTTCACACAACAACCTTTGACAGTACATAAATAAAGAGAAATGAATACAATTAGGAGGTTTAAAAGTAACACTACTAAAGTGAAAGGGTGCATTTTTTTTGCAAGTCTTTCTTTGATTTTCAATACTTTATGGCAGACACAGCGTTGCATGCTTTTCAGTGACTGAAAGTGACCTGGCCACCATATTTTTCATTATTGACTACATCTATTGGTCACACATTTGTCGTGTTTTACTTGTATATATTTTCCAACAGTATTGGAAACTTTCTGTAAAGCTCCAAGGGAAGGTCCTCGAAGAGACATCCAGCAGCCAGTCTCTAGCCCTTGACTTCTGGACCTTGAAGACTGGCCTTGCTGTACTCCAGCAGCAACTGGAGGGCACCAAATTGGCTACTCTGGCTCTAGTGCCTTGCCTTCTAGCACTCTGGGTCCTTAGAAGGCTAGATAGACTAGGCCTAAGGGAAAAGATGCCCTCTAGTTCCAGTCTGAAGAGGGTCTCCTCAGCAGCCAGGCAATATCCCTCATTTAGAACACACCAAGTCCCATCAAGCCCTTGCAGTCAAGTCAGCTTATCAGTCTGAGCAATTTGTCTTTAGTTATGCTCAGAGTGGATCCTTTGAAATCAATGGACATGACTAACTTAGGTCCATTAATTCCCATTGGTTTTCTCTGAGTAAAACTTAAGTTGCATACAGCCTGTGGTTAGGAAGACTGGGAACATCATGTTAGAACCAACTCAATGTGTTTATTAAGGGTTTCATTCAGTTTTAAGCATTTGGTCCAATATTAAACAGCCATATTTTGTTTTACCATCAATAATTGAATATTTCACCCTATGCATCTCATATAGCTATATCATCTATATCATCTCCAGCTTTTAAGGAACTTTCTGCACAAAGCAGCTTACAGTCTTGAACAGAAACCTGACACACCACAGACTTTTATGAGAGTTGTCTAAAAATGTGGATTAGTTCATAGTTGTTAAAATTCAAATGTGCTAAGATTAGACAGTGGAGACTCCACAACCTAATAATTGATAGGTGTGTTCAGAATTTTGCCTGAACATGTACTCTATATTCAAGGGTAGGGGGTGGCATGTGGGCACAAGCTCCACCCTCAACATCCATGTGCACATCAAGAAGGACACTGACAAACTGGAACGTGTCCAGAGGAGGGCAACCAAAATGGTCAAAGGCCTGGAAACGATGCCTTATGAGGAACGGCTAAGGGAGCTGGGCATGTTTAGCCTGGAGAAGAGGAGGTTAAGGGGTGATATGATAGCCATGTTCAAATATATAAAAGGATGTCACATAGAGGAGGGAGAAAGGCTGTTTTCTGCTGCTCCAGAGAAACGGACACGGAGCAATGGATCCAAACTACAAGAAAGAAGATTCCACCTAAACATTAGGAAGAACTTCCTGACAGTAAGAGCTGTTCGACAGTGGAATTTGCTGCCAAGGAGTGTGGTGGAGTCTCCTTCTTTGGAGGTCTTTAAGCAGAGGCTTGACAACCATATGTCAGGAGTGCTCTGATGGTGTTTCCTGCTTGGCAGGGGGTTGGACTCGATGGCCCTTGTGGTCTATTCCAACTCTATGATTCTATGATTCTATGATCACCGAGCAGTCAGTCTCCAATCATCCCTGCGTTGAGGGAGGGAGGTTTGCAGGGGGCTCCTGCACACTTTCTGTTGAATGTGAGAAGGTTCTCCACAGAATGAATATAGGGGGTCCTCCCATTCATGTGAAGCATTCTAATAGAAGTCCTCTGCAGACTTACCTGCTCAATACAAGGATATTGAGTGGAGTACAACACATTTGAGGACACTGGTGGTGGAGCTCGCATGTGCACCCCTGCCCTCATCCACAATGTGGCCATTTGCAAATGTCTGAATATGCCTCCTATCATTCATTTATACAGATTTGCCATCTACTCGCCCACAGAGTTCCTTGCCAGGGTACCGGTCTTATTTTATCTGAACCTTGTATTATTTTGGTGTGCCATTTTCCAAATTGTTTACATAAACAAAGTCCTTCGGTTCCATGTGCTACGCAGAGGAGCATGGTTTTGTACTGGAATTCAATACGGCAAGATAATGAGAGAGTGTTGTGATGGGACGTGAAACTGCTAGGCAGCTTATGGAGGTATTCTGCCTTGAATTCTTTCATTTGGGATTTAAAAACCAGATTGTGCTTAAAATATCTGTTGAACTAATTTAATTTCTTTTGTAAAAATGTGTCTCACCCTGAAATCGTCAGTGATATGATAAAGCTAATTAAGACATGCATGGTGTTAACAGTTTCATTAGAGGAGATAATATTGCAGAAGAAAAATAAGAAATCATTATGATGAATGCCTCAACATTACATTACATGTTAATGAAGTGTAAATGATCTAATTATTTTTGAAAGAATACAGATTCGATTAAACTGTCGGAATTAAATTGGAAAGGACAGCCTATTGTACTTTTTATGTACAGACAAGTTAGCGTTAATTAGGCACAATCTACAGGAACAAATGAGGCACAGCCCTCAGTGAACAATCATGTATCCATTGCTCAAGGCAGGTTTCATAAAGAAATATATTAGGGGAAAAATGTAAGTCAATTAAATACAGTGCTTTAGCAGTGGGAGGGAAAATGAACAAGATCTTGGTTCCCTCCCCCAACATTTTGAGTGCTATGCAATCAGGATGATAGTTATGCTCCATCACTAATTTCATAAATACTAATTTTGCTGATGAGGCATTGTGATTCTTATGCCTTAAATGACTTTCCAGGAGGCATTTAATGACTTCTGAACAGATGATATTTCCAGCACTTAAACTCTGATCCAAATTAAGGTTAGAAAGTAAGAGGTGAAGCGGGAGATGCCAGCGGTTGGTTAGCTATGACCACTGATCTCTGGAGTAGGATACAGCTCCCTCTTAGATGCTCCATGCAACTAAATGAATGGTCCAGTTCTAAAGAGCTGAAGTATAGAATGGTTCAACAGATGCATCAGTGAAAAGTTACAAAACATGACATTATATGGGCATTGAGTCCTGGTTTTACTGAACTTTTCTTCCCCTTTTTGGATTTTTCGTTTTTAAATGAGAGCCCACATCAGCAAAGCAAGGCTGGTTTGAAGCAGATTGTTCCTTGTTCCTATTGAGGATCAATCATAATTTCCAGTAGATTGAATATTCTTCATTAGTAACGAGGCTCATACAAAAGGGAAAAAAAGGTGATAAAGACACGTTGATATTTTGTGTGACTAAGTTTTTCAGCGGCCAAAACGATTCCCTCCTCACACCCTTCTTGGCCATGTGTGTCCTCCTCTGTCTGCTATTCATTAAATATCCCCTACTTTATCTGCCTTGCCTGCCTCTTTATCAGCATTTAGCTATGTGAGGGGTTGTACGGATTATCTAAATTGTCCCCTAAAAACAGGTGATGTGTGTTAAATCACGTTATGAAAATTTACTATGAAGTGACCACGTTTTGCTCTGTCGTTTGGGGATTCTATTAATAAAGGGTAAAGCAAGGCCCATTAACAAAAGCTGTAGGTTTGGCACTGACATCTATATATGTATGCTCTGAACTATATAACATGTGATATTTCCTTGAGTCTTATGGTGCAATAATCATTGTACTCTAGTTTTCTCTGTGGGCTTATAGAATAGTACAATTAATGCTAAGAGTAGGCTTTATCCAAAGGGATAGCTCAGTTGCTAGTTGGTGAATATATTAGATAATCATTATTTTTATTCTAATCAGGACAATATTTTCCTGATAGTTGCATGAAAACCTTCCATATAGTTCTCATCCTAAGCATACACGGAGAGAACTATAGTATCTAATTGACCTTCATTTCTTTTGACCACAAGAAACCAAGGGCACATGTTTTCCACATGTTCCATTGAAATGAGTCCTGCATAAGAACACAGTTATGCTCACTTGCAGGGGATGCGGGTGGCGCTATGGGTTAAACCACAGAGCCTAGGACTTGCTGATCGAAAAGTCGGCAGTTCGAATCCCCGCGGCGGGGTGAACTCCTGTCGTTCGGTCCCAGCTCCTGCCCACCTAGCAGTTCGAAAGCACCCCTAAGACATCTGAGGAACTACTTTTAGCAGTAATTGAAGTGAGTTGAAGTTGTAATATTAGTAAAAGAACTCTAGCCAATCTTGCATGCCAAATGTTTTATTTTTATTGAAACATTAAAACATTTTGAGTTTAATGCAGGCAATGTAATAAGTCATAATATAAGAAACCTAAATACAATTGGGTAAGAAAACCCGGGCAGAATGGAAAGAAAGAAAGAAAGAAAGAAAGAAAGAAAGAAAGAAAGAAAGAAAGAGTCAATAGTTGACAGATAACCTAAAGTAAGGTTGGGGGGAAACGGGGAGAGGGAGATCAGGAGGAGGATAATGCAACAGTTTGAGTTTGTCCCTGAACAGAGTCTTTCCAGAAGCTTATCTGAGAAGATAATGGAAGACACCCCTCTGCAGAGTCATTGATGAAGGAGAGGAAGGGGAACCAAGTTGTCGCAAAAGCATCTGGTTTGGCACAATTTGTAGCAAGCCAGATGAAGTGAGTCAATTTCTCAGATCAAGTTATGTGCCAAATGCATCTATATAAGCTCTCAAGGGTAAATTCTGAGAACATTTTGCATCCTCCTGCAATAGTCCTACAGGTTGCCACAAGGAGAAATTTCACCAGATCCCAATGGACCAATATAGGGCCAGTAAACAACAATTATAGAGCAAGTGCAAGAGTCTAGGAACAGTTTGCTTAGTTATTAATGATAAATGATTAACTCTCTTATCTTAGTAATGCTCAACATAGGGGCAAAGCTACCACTTATGAATGTAAGTGCCTTGGCCCTCACGTTGCCTCCAACTCTTAGGAGATGCTGAGGGGTTCATGAAGCTTAACTATTCTGAGGTACCCACAACCAGTTAGCTTAAGAGAACCTTCTCTTCCTGTTGCAGAAATAGCCCTGAAAAGGGGTTGAGCCCACACAACTGACCAAGAGGCCTCAGGGTTAGTTAATCAATGCCATTTCCCCAAACCAATAGCAAGCTATTCGGCCTGCCAAATGCGAATATCAAGTTGCAAGCAAAGTTTGAGAATATAATTTGGAGAATAAAAATTTGCTCGCAACACACCATTTTAAAAAAAATCGATAAATACATTGCAAAACACAACTAGGATTTTCCTCAGTATGACTTGGTGCTCTTGCTCTCATTTTGAATATATATATTCAATCCTGCTCTGTTCCAGTAACAAGAAGCCGAAAGCACCAGCCTGAAGATGACGAGTGAGACCTCGTCGAAACGTCGCCTAGACACCCCAACTTTTACACGGGAAGATACCCGAGGACACCAAAACCTGCATTCCTGTACCCGTGAAAATCTACGAAAGCAAATATATATATATATATATATATATATATATATTACTATACTACACTGAAATGTTTCAATACTTCATTGATTGTCCTTGAATCTTTCAGCCACACTTGCCATCCTCTCTTGCCACACCAGTGTGGCACATAACACCCTTTGAGAACTACTGGCCTAGCCTGATCGGCTACCATGTGCCCTTAAGCCCCAGAGTTCTCTTCAGATGCAGAAGGGAACCGGGATATACCATATTGGGCTCAGTGACTGACAAGTTTCTGGATTTGTCAATTCACATATAAACAAGTCCTAGTAGTTTTGGCTTCTTGAGGTCTAGCACTAAGGACAAATATGCCTGCAATGATATGGTATGTTAACTAGGGTATGCTTAAAGGTGTTTCTCTTCTCAGCAGATCACATTTTACTTCAATTCAGCCTTCAGTTACAGGCGCAATTCCAGTTAAAGCTATTGTGGAAGGGGACCCCATCAATAGCTGTAGCTCATACAGGTCCTTATATTTCCGGGGCATTAAAATCATGATGGACTTCTTATTGGAGGAAATGCCAGCAATTTATGTCCTTATGCTATTATACATATTGGTCTGTCATTCTGTTGGCCTGCTAGTATATGATCTTTTAAGTCAATCATTTTTATTGGCACATTAACACAAAGTATAATGAGGTTAATTGATTCAATGCAGCTTAAACAGGTTATACAATTTAGCGCTTAGATCTTATTAGGTTTGCTATCTTGCTAATATATAAAAAATGAAATCATTACAGTAAATCCAACAGTTATTTGCTGGAATAACAAGATAACAAAATTGAGGAATGTAGTGTAAAACAAATATTTCTGATTAAACACATTATTATATCATGTTCTGGCAAATGAGCTAATGAATAAAGTGTAACATTAGTCAAGACAGATGCCTATGTTTTGCTAACACACGGCTAAATGACACAAAAATTCTGTATGACAACTTGTCGTTTCCTCCGTTTCCCCCCCAGTTACTATTTATTAGCAGTATTTCAAAACTGTTTTTTATGACTGCCCCCTACACTTGCCTTTTTGAGGTTATCTTCATTAAATGAATAGTATAAAGTATATTTTTGTCTTCCTTCTTTCAAGTTAATCATATTTAGGATATTAACAGTGTGGGGGAAAACACTCTGATTTATAATACACAGGCAGTGCAGTCAATAATGACTTGCCACTAGTGACCTGCAAATTTGCATGGCATTATTTTGCTACACTAAACCTAGAAATTGGGTATTTCTGTGCTGTTTCTATGCATGGTCATATAAACAACCTGGTCATACAACCATATATAGACCATTAATAATTATAGTACCACATATAGTTTGCTATTAAAGTTTGGGTTTTTTTTGGCAACTGAAACACCATTTAAATCTGTTGCTTTTTTCATAGAAAATTATTTCCTTTTGAAAATATTCTGATGGGATCATTCTTAACGGACTGGCTTCTGTTATACATGTTGCAAAAACACACTGACTGCCCCGTGAAGATATTTCATCAATGTAAAGCAGGTTTATTCTTAACTGCACCACTTTTCATACTGTGATTTGATAACCATGATGCTAGTAGGTTAATCATATTGATGAAGTATCCAGAAGGACTGTGTTTAACAATCGCTTACCCTGTGGAAAAGTAACCTGATTGACTGGGAACCTTTTCACCTTTTGTGGCAAGGGAATAGCTGCTGGCTTGGCCCTATGTTCAAACATAGACTGGCATGTAACCCAAGGGCAGTATTACCACTGAAGGATTGATCTGAATTAACAAGAGAGAAATTGCAGGGAGACTCCCCAATGCCAAGTGAATTCAGATTGTGTTATATGAGCAAATTATTTCTTTTATTTGCCGTGCATGATTAAATGCCTTCCCTTAAGGAGGGGCTGCTGTTATGGGAATATCATTGCATTTTCCCAGTATTGAAATGGCAATATTTTGCATTGAGAGAAATGCAGAATGTGGTGGAAGGGTCTCTATGACAGTGCTGCGAGAAGTGAAGTTACAGGGAACCAGGTAGAGGGCTTTCTTGGTAGCTGTGCCCACCCTGTGGAATGCCCCCCATCAGATGTCAAAGAGATAAATAATTATACAACATTCTATAGACATCTGAAGGCAACCCTGTGTGATGTTCTGTTCTGTTGTTGTTGTTGTTGTTGTTGTTGTTGTTGCTGTTGATATTGTTGTGTTTCTGTATATTATGTTGGAAGCTGCCCAGAGTGGCTGGGGCAACCCAACCAGATGGGTGGGGCACAAATTAAATTATTATTATTATTATTATTATTATTATTATTATTATTATTATGCCTTTTAATACAATGTTTTAATATATGGAAGGGGTAGTTTGAGATTATATGTGACAAACTACTGTATTCCCTGTAGTTCTTCAAGAGACTTTGTGCGTACAACCAGACACACAGAGGGCCTATCTCTATATGACTGTGTAAAAAAGCAGCATTCTTGGCAGTATACAGAGAGGACTCTCTGTATACAGCTGCATACATGGTGGCTTTGTCACACTTATCATTGGCCTTGAAAGTTGGGTGTGCATGATCTCTCCCATTCTCCCTGCCCACATTTGCAAATTAAGTCTAGCGAGAGCTTTAGACAAGAGTCCATGTTCATTTGTGGAAAGGAGAGTATGCAAGTTCTTAGCATGAAGGATGAGTATGTATCACACTGAGGCGTGAGTGGATGGACAAGAGGAAGAGAAAAGGAACAAGGGGACTGGCATCCTTCTCCTCTTTCTTTTCACTAATGTGGCGGTTCTGGTGGACAGCCATTAACACAGAACCTCTAATATAAAGGTTCATGAATTACGTAGTAGCATGGATTGTTACCACATTCTACTCCACTTCTGAATGTCTCCCACCCTAGTATCCAAACTATTCAAACCAAACCATAGCTGAGCAGATGGGCTGAGCTTGCTGATCCATCCAAGGAAGGAGCTCCCATGCTAGGCAACTTTGTTGAGTGGTGAGATTGAAGCTGAGGAAGGGAAGAGGGGAAAGAAGCTATTGGCCAACCCCTTCCCACTCCACGGCCTCATTTGCTGCTCACCTTGGCTGTATCAGTTTCCCATCTTCTGTGCTCCACCTGTCACGTAAATGGAGCGAATGGATTACAATTTGCTCAGTGACACAATCCCTTTCCTTCCACCCCCTTCTCCAAATATGTCATTAGATCCAGACACATGTGCATGGAAGCAGGCTGAGCAAGGAACCATGTGTGCAAATGGATCTTGCACTCACCTTTTCCTAGGGTGAAAAGGGGACCAGGGCAATGTTGATAACAACAATTAATTTTTTGAGGTGGGGAGGGAAATAGAATGGACCGAGGACCAAACCATATATGACACTTTTCCAACTTGCCTTCCCTCCACCCACTGCCAGCTAGTGTGATAAATATCATATTGGCCCCCAAGTCCACTCCCTGCTCTGCTTTTCTAGAAAACAGATGCTGAACAATCTGATTGGGTCTGTGCATACACCACATACACATATCTACAGCCCTAGCTCCTCTGAGATGGGGACTGTTCAGCCTGGAGCAATGTCTGTGCAACTGGATCAGGGCCTGTGGCTGCGAACTTGAGCTCAGGGTTACTTAAATACCATAAAGGTCATGAGGACATGCTCTGACTGCAGCGGTATATAAGTACCCTAATTATGCAGGATTGCAGCCTGTGATTGTTTGATTTAATTGATCAGAAAGGCCCCAAACGATCAAAGGTGTCTTGTCAGAATATTGTAACAGGAAATTAGAGACATATTGCTTGCACCAACCATATGATATAACCCAGCCCATTTAATGAGATCTTACAGAGAAGCGCTGTTAATCCCTGTGGCCTCAACCAGGCATTGCTGGTCCCATGCTGTGGAACATTTCCAAAAGAGATTCAGCAGGAACCTACGATTTTGGCATCCAGGTGTCCCCTGTATGAATTTGTTTAACATTTTCTTGAGGAGGCAGTCATTTTAACAATTGTTCTGTACTGCACTGTTTTTAATTGTATATTTTATGTTTATATATTGTTGTACAACACCCTGATATTTTATGAGTGGGTGGTATATAAATGCTTAAGTAAGTATATAATGGAGGCCTAAAGTACTGCAAAGAGTGTTCCCATCACAAAGATTTTCTTTTTGTTGATCTGGGAGAGGTAGATGCCATCCATCTTGAAGTAGCTCCCGTAATGACTACTTTACAGACAGTGTGTTCATTTAATTAGGAGACCTGCTGACATGACTATTTCTGGTCCATCCGTCCCCGCACCGCAACGTTCGGCTTAAAATGTTGGCTTAAAATGCCTAAATAAAAAATAGCATTGATAAGTAAGTCCCCAGAAAGCAGACACTTCCTGCGTACCTGTAAAACTCTCTGCAGATGCATTTCTCAGGGAAAATATTTCCTGATGGCTCTTTTATCAGCAGTGTCACTATAATAAAATAATTTTCCCAGACTGGAGTTGGCTAAAATACAGGCCGGGTGACAGAAGCAAATGATTCAATGTAAGATATTGATGGTCACACATGCCGCTTTCCATTTTGAAAAGCGGTATCATTCTGTGAGGTGCGCAAGTATTCCATCTATCATCCCAAGCACATTAGGGAACCCTGCTATGGCACCGAATCTCTTTTTGATGTGCTATCGCAGTAGCTGGCTACATGGCAAATGACTGTATTTAGGATACTTCCTAACTAAAGCAGCTGCTCCTGGGGTGAAAAACCTCCCCGACAACTCAGCACATCAGCACCTGTTGGATTGATTTAAGCCCAGTGCCCCAAAGAAGAATGAAGAATGACTAAATACATTGCGGAAGGTAAGCAGTGTGCATGCATTAATGCTTGCATAACACAAACATACATGTCTTCTAATTGAAAGCATAGTTTTGTGATGGATCCCTAATAGCAGGCTTTGGTCAATTTTAATGGCATTTGGTCAGCCTAGACGACAAGTCTTTCCTCTTCAACAACAACAACAACAACAACAACAACAACAGAGTTTGACAACTTTTCTTCTTCATCCTCATCAGTGGGACCACATTGTTGTTGTTGGCACCTGTCTCAAGAGACAATGGAGTGTGCTTCCGTGTGTGTGTGTGTGTTAAGAGCACCAAAGTGATCTTCCTGGGGTGCAAGCCAGGGCTATGTGTAGGGAGGTCCTGGGCTGCCCAGATGATAAGACACTCCCCCCTCCAGCCTCACTAATGTGGTCCAAAGAAAAGCAGAGCAATATATCTGACATCCGCTTGGCTGCATGAGTTGCCGGAAGGACACGTACAAGGCACCATTCAACAAGTCTTTGGGATTCCACTCTGGATTTATGTAGGGTTTACTCTTTAGCCTTTTCTTCTACAAAAGATGTCTCACAAGGCAGTGGAGGTTTAGGATCATACTTTTCCATCCCTTAGATGGACTGCCTTCCCAGGTTGAGGAGCCCCATCTGCCCCTAGTACCTCATAGATGATAATGTAACCATCAGTGCAAAAGAGGGTCTTACACACTTATCCAAGGGTAAGCCTCAAACAGGCTTATCATGGGCCTTAAGATGTTGATGGACCAGGCCAGTGGTCTGGGATGGCCAATGGCCATGGATGATGTGAGCCACCCCTGCTGTAAAAGGCAGACATGGGGGACCTGGGGCCCTCTGGACTCCAACTATTCTTGACCATTGGCCATGCCGGCAGGAAATGATGGGAGTTGGAGTCCAACAACACCTGGAGGTTTGCAGGTTCACCCCTGCCTCAAAGCTTTAAGAAATCACTACTGCCTTTAAAACAAATCATTACATCCCTCAACTATACTAGTTAGAAGCTAGTACCTTCCACCCTAGCTGGTGCGAGTCAACAGGGCTTGAGGATATGGCGAGTAAGATAGCTCTGAAGAGTCTGATATTAAAAAATACAATTAACTCACATCTTATTCTGCTTCCACTTACCCAATCACAGCTTTGTGTGGACAGGGGGAAATAAATACTGTAAAGAAATGGAGAACAGTGGAAACCCACCATTCTCCACTCTTCATTTATTTATTTCCCCCTTCCATCCGTGCACCCAGCAGGTTTTTCCTTGCTTACTGGGCTCTGGGAAGGTTGTGGAAGGGCCCTGGGAAGTTCCGGGGGTTCCTGGCTTTGTGTGATTTTGCATAGGTTTAGACCCCCCAGAAATGAGCCCTCACATACGTTACGAGTTAGGTGTAATACAAAACCAGGCAGGAAGAACCGTAAGGAGCTGAATCAATGAAATGAAAAGAAGCAAGGGGACACCAAATAATATTTTAAGTTTTCAAAGCAGACTGAGGATATGTGGCAGACTGAGGAAAGGTGGAACGATCACATTACAAGCTGGTCTAGGTTCTGGAGGAGTGATGCTTGGGCACTCAGGTGGCTTGGGCAAAATCCTACCCCACCCCTTACGCCCTGATCACTTGACTGGACCGGCTCTACTGTTAGGCAATGACATACCCCCTCTCTCCAGTTCCCCACCTCCTGGCAACACTAAGCCAGTATTTCATGCATGCTGAGCTTTTTCTTGAAGCTTATTCTGTTAAGTTCTTTTTTTTACCTAACTTTTTGTAGTTCTGGAAACCTTGGATTTCCTCAAGCCTACTTATCCTTCTGTCTTCAGTGTGGGTGGTGCCATTTTCATAATTGGAGGAGTAACCTATTTTTAGGATAGGACAGTTCGCCTGGCTGCAGCTGAGACTATTGTTGGTTCAGGGGAAGAAGCTTTTCATAGCAAGGAATATTCTCCTGCAGCACAGTGAGAAACAAGGTGGTCCCTTCCTGACTGCTAAGTCTCATTTGTTTCCTATGGTGTGAGTTGTCTGCATGCCTGCATTGTGTGCATGAGAACTCAGTGAGTTTGTTGGTGCTGCTGTGTCCCCCACAGGATACAAATAGTACTGGTGTGGTTATGGCTGGCTCTGTACCCAACTGGCAAGGTAGCTCCTTATGTAAACAAAGGAAAGAGAAGAAAATGAAGAGCCGGTATTCCCAAATAACTTAATTTATTATCTGACTTCCAAGCTTTCCCATGCTTTCACTAATGTTAATATAACTTGTAGCCACAGGTCTCTGGAACTGTTTCTCAGGTGCTGTATTATTATAACGGCATTCTGACTGACAAATCAGCTTGAGTGATAATATTATGATAGATGAAACATAATACGAGATGATAATGATAGCTTGCAAAAAGATTTCAAAGTAGCACAGTCGGGGAAATGTTGAGTTTCCCACTCAAGAATGCAGGAGGGAAAAAGCTGCGAGTATGATCAAAATGCCACAGAATGTCAAAACGGTTTAAAACGAGCACTTCACCAAAGTATAATTTTGACAAAACTCAAGAAATGGAAATGTCATTTTGTGGCGTTCCATTTGTCTTACACAACTCCTTTCCGCTTTCATATCCAGGTCTTTAAAAGCCGGGAAACTAAACTTTGCTGCAAGATACTCATTGAGCCATCGCTATGGTGCATTTCATGGGGTTTTCTCAGCTGGTTATGGGTTATGAAGGGGTCAGGGCAACTTTAACGATGGACTCTAACTTGCTCAGCTAGGTGATATTAGGTCCTGAACTTAATGCTCTTACAAGGGCTGTGTGCATTATTTCAGCTCTGAATCACACAACTAAGAGTTAGGTTATTGAACCATGGTTTAAGTCAGTGTTTCCCAACCGGTGTTCCGCGGCACACGAGTGTGCCGTCAGACGTTGCCTCGTGTGCCGCGAGATGCCTGGAGGGAGGTGGGCGAGTCGGGCGGCGAGAGTAAAGACGCGGGAGAAAGGGGCGGAGGAGGCGTGGCGCTGTGGCTCTCCGCTGCTCATGGGAGGGGAGGAAGGAGGGGGGACACCGAGCGCCACTCACAGGTTGATGGTCCGCTCGAGCGTGAGGGGTTTGCTTTGCTGGATGTATTTGTTACCGAACTGGTTGACCCCACGGGGCCAGCCGGTCTGCGAGCGGTTGGGCGGCACGACGGACATGGCGAAAGCGGAAAGCGGCTCAGAAGGCCACGAGCATTCCCCAGCCGCGCTGAACCTCCGCTCCGTCCCGCACACCGCTCGCCTCACACCCGCCGAATCCCACACCGGAACCAGTAGGCCACACTTCCGGGAACAATAGAGACGAAGGTGGAATGAAGCCGAGTCCGCCCATCTGTGTCAAATGCTCCTGAGGAAACCGTACCGTAGTTTTGTGCGTCCCTCCCGGCGTGACGCTGCGCGCTGACGTCACGGGGCGGGGCTTTAATGGTGGTGTGCCGCGAGATTTTTTTTCAGTAAACAGGTGTGCCGTTGCCCAAAAAGGTTTGGGAAACACTGGTTTAAGTCCCCAGTCAGTTGTGAAGCTCACTTGGTGATTTGGGGCCAGCCACAGCCTG